>NC_134398.1:9857239-9975961 GCF_050003625.1 Haematobia irritans
ATGTTAGTTACAAAATATGGGAAATATAAAGCTAGAGCAATTTTAATGCAATTGTACGAAACTATCGAGTCAACTGAAGGAAACTCCCATTGAAAATGGTTCTAAAATATGAAATATTCTACTCAACTCTGGCGTATATATACAAAATTTGAAGCAAATCAGGCTTCAACTCTGGCTTTTGTGCAAATCGGACGATATATATATATATATATATATATATATATATATATATATATATATATATAAATATATATATATATATATATATATATATATATATATATATATATATATATATATATATATATATATATATATATATATATATATATATATATATATATATATATATATATATATATATATATATATATATATATATATATATATATATATATATATATATATATATATATATATATATATATATATATATATATATATATATATATATATATATATATATATATATATATATATATATATATATATATATGGGAGCTATATCTAAATCTGAACCGAGTTCAAACAAATTTGGCACAGTTAACCATACTATTAAATTCTGGCTTTAGAGGGCATATAAGTGCAAATCGGACCAAAGGATCTAAATCTGTACCGATTTCAATCAAATTTGGCACAGTTAATTAACCATATTATTAAACGTACACTTTGTGCAAATTTTGAATCAAATCAGGGCAAAATTCTGGCTTTTGAAGCCATATAAGTGCAAATCAGACGAAAGATATATTTGGGAGCTATATCTAAATCTAAACCGATTTTAACCGAATTTGGTACAATTAACAATATTAATAAACGTACTCCTTGTGCTAAATTTGAAGCAAATCAGGGTAAAATTCTGGCTTTTGAAGCCATATAAGTAGTGGTGAAGGGTATAAATAATACGTCTTAAAGAGAAAATATTAAGTAAAAATTTTGTCGGAAGAGCGTAGTTTTCGAGATACCGACCCTAGAAAATTGTCGTATAGGTTCCCAGCCTTCGGCCGGAGTCCGAGCCTTTCTCCTATGGACAGGGTCCAAAGTGGGCTAACGTGAACCCAAAGTGAACAGCTAGCCGGCCTTCGGACGTGGTTTGAAACTTTCTCCTATGCGCAGAGTCCAAAGTGGGCTAAAGCGAACCCAAAGTGGAAAGGTGACCGGCCTTCGGCCGGGGTTTGAGACTTTCTCCTATGTACAGACTCCAAAGTGGGCTAACGCGAACCCAAGGTTTGAGACTTTCTCCTATGGACAGAGTGCAAAGTGGGCTAACGCGAGCCCACGACAAATAGTGGTATATTACATTTTGTGTTTAGAATCGAAAAGTCTATACGCTGGCCAAAAAAAATGGACCAATCGGACCTCTTGTACTAAAGTAGATTTAAGCCCTACGAATAGGAGATTACATGCTTTAAAAGCACTAATTATTTCATGGTTAAAGGTATGCCTGGGGAAAAGTACTTTCCTCCTAGGACATGCGTATGTAAATGTAATCCGGAGAGATGCCAATTAAAAAGTGGTTATTAATTTTTAAACAGGCTTACCTACAAGATCACCGGGTAATGAGAGTTTTTGCTGAGATTCGTAATTGCAACACTACAAACGTCATGTGTTCTAGAGCAACAATCAAATAGTATATGTTGCGCAAACGCACTAAAAATCACGCGGTATTTGTTTTTGTTAATTATTTCGGAATATTTCCAATATTTCTTTCTCAATTTTTCGCTGGAGGTAATTAATAGTTATAGCAATATTTTTCAAATTTTTGGAATTTTTCATATCTTTCTGCAAACTTCTTGCGGCAATAAATTGCGCTTTCCATACTTAAAGGAATTTATTCAACAAATAACACAGTTTTGACGCGCTTGGCGGATAATCATCATAACTCACAAATGTATTAAATATTTCCAATGTTTTCGCGTTTTCGCAATTTAAAAAAAATAAGACAAGCACTTAACATCTGATTGGCAAGAGCGGTGCAACAATTAAAAAGTTGCGCAACAGTGTTGCAGCGCAACATAACATTTCGAACATTGTTCTATAACTCATTTAGAAAGAATATGAACTATTAAGGGGGGTATTAAGTTCGAGTTTAGCCGCTAAAATCGCTAAAGTGAAAACTAAATCAGTAAAAAAAATGCATAAAATTATACATATTTGTTGCAAATTTTATTATAACTTGTTGGGGAATAGCTCAAAGCAAGTTTTCACAAAGTTTGTAGTCTTTAAAGTGGATTAATTAAGAAAAGTAATCGTGAAAAATTGCGATTTTAGCGGCTAAACTCGAACTTAATACCCACCTTTAGAGGCGAATTCCGAATTTAAAAAAATTGAGTACTTTATTTGTATGAAACATTTTTTTCTCATTTTTTAGTTCATGTCATAAAAGTAAGCAAAAAAACAAAATAAAAAAAACTATTGTGACTACAATGACTATTTCGTGAAGGTGCAAATATGCTATATTGGACCAGTTTTAAGTATAGTCCACATATAACCCGGTCTCCAGATTTGACTACCTAAGTCTTCTGCACTGAACAAAATATATTGAACACACAGATTTGATGTCCTTAAAAAACAAATACGCCTTGTTTGGTATTGTGCCGAGTTTATAGGAGACATTGTAATCATAACAATAGAAGACTATGCTCAACCATAAAATTCCCTACAGGTATGTTAATTCAGACAAATTCGTAATCACATCTAACTTTACGGTGACCGTTTTAAAAACAACATTGTAAATGACAGATGTCTATGATTTTCACAAATTTTATTTCGTGGTAATTTGTATATGGAAATATTAAACAATTTGCTAAAACAATATAAATATGTTAATTTGTATACCCTTAATCGCATCACGAAATATAAGAATTACAATAGTTGACAATAATAAAACAAATTTGCACAAAGACATCCCCCCCCACAACTTCCATATTTTCAAACATTCATCATCTATACATCAGTTGCTTTTGAAAAAAGAAACTAAAAATATTAATTTAACAATAAAAATAATACTAATTAAAAGAAATATACATATAAGACTTATTTATATTCCCACAAAAATTAGGTTGTATAGAATGTTCAATAAATACTAAACATTGGTTTTTTCAGAAGTTGACACAAAATCCTCAAGACCTTCAACATCATCATCCTCTACTTGCCATCCACCAAAATCATTGCCAACATCTGCCTCCGCAGCGAATCTGGACGAGTCTACTGTTATCGGCTCGGTTTCCAGCCATTTATAGCTAGTTGGTGGAGCTAGTTGTGATGTTTTCTTTGTGGTTTCGATGACTGGTTCCATATCCTTGAAGAAGTCAAACTCTGAACTTTCGGGACAATTTGAAGATATTTTCTGCACTTGAATATCAAGGCACGCTAGGTCGTCGGTGACGGGTAAAATTGCAGATGGTTTCAAAGAGGAATGTGAAGAGGAATTTGTTGATTGTGCAGTTCGATAGGAATCGCTCAATGAATTTTGAGATGGCAATGTGTTATATAATAAGGATGCTGCTGCTTTGCTATTATTTTCTGATGATATTAACTTCTGTTCAATTTCTTCATTTATGGCTTGATCATCATTTTCCATGACGTCAGGTTCTTCAGTATGATTATGATCGTCGTTCTCCCAATCGGACCATTGATCGTCATCATCGTCAATATCGTTGTGTATGGACTTACCTTCAGATTCATCTTTTTGATTGGCCACATCACTTAAACTTGCTTTCTCTTCCTTATTGGAGACGTCTTGCAAAATGGGACTTTTAACATCTTCCCCACCGTCAGGACTTAAACGTGGTGGCATAGTGTGTTCATATGTCTCCAAGTTACCAGTTTGTGATAAGGACGAAAAACTGTTACTTTTACTCAAAAGGTTGTCGAGAATTGGACTTCCTGAAACCATAATGGGACTATCATCATTTTCCCCTAGTACGGGAGTGATAGACCTTGGTTCTACCCAATGCGCAGTGCAGTCGGATACGGCGGCTTGGGGTCTTCCGTCGGAAAACAGTCGTTTTCTTTCACCTCCCAACACAGTGGATGCACCTAATATGGGCGTTAAATCAGCCATGCAGCGTAATGTTTTCGCAACCAGAACATCATTCGTATCTTGCATACCAATTGCCAAATGGGGCAAGATATGCTCTTGCAAATCCTCTTTACTGAGTAATCTTACAAATTCCATAAAATACTCAAGGAGAATTAAACGTATTTGGGCGTCCCTAAGGCGAAACATTTTCAATATATGGGGCATTATATATTTAGAGTATGTTGGCCCAGAAAATAGGGCTGAAGAGTGGTCCGTTTTCGTGCGCAAAACATATGGTGTCACACACAATTGTGCAGTGGTATCCAATAAGACCATGCGAGATAACAAATCGCCAGCAAATTGAGCTCCCACAATCTCTTCATCAAAGTAACGTAAACGATCTATAAGGCCTGTGAAGAATTCCTGTTTTTCATTGTTATTTTTCAGAGGCAACTCGAAGAGAAAGGCATGGATAAGCACAAATTCATGATTAAAATATGGATGGAGTAGAACTGCTGAAAGTTTTGGTCTCATTTGTGTATTTTTATGTTTCAGGTGAGTGGCACAGTAATCAATGAATTCCTCAACATGAGGTATTGGAGCTGATGCCGGAGACTTTTTCCGATTCTCAGATTGTTTTGCAAGAATTTCTTCGCACAAAGTGGCAAATGCATATTGTTCAATGGCTTCGAAGTTTTGTTCCTTGGCCTCATCAGGATCAATGGCATGTTTATAACGGTAACTACTGGCAAAATCAAGTAGTGTTTTTGTAACATCTTTCTGCTTCCACACATATTCGAACCCGGCCAAACGCCAACTACCTGTTTCGGCAGTTACATAAATGGAATCAATGCATATATTCAAATGTCGAGCCATAGCCTAAAGAAGGAATATAGTACATATAAATATCACTGAGAAATACGTTCAATGGCATTCTTACCTTTTCAATTAAAAATATTAGACTGCAAAGTATTGTTCGTAGACCTAGACATATCTGAATATCTGATTGTTGCTTCAATTGTTGGCTTAGAGGTAATACACGTTCTGTGGCTAAATGTTTTTGGCCACCTTGTTCCCATGTACATATGTATTTCAATATATAAGGATGTCTATATATCATCAGATTCTACAAAAAGAACAAAAGAAATGGTGAGACTCCAAATTTGGCACATTCTATTTTATGTTTGGTTGGGTATAATGGCAGCACGATGTTTCAGTCTCTCTTAAGCTATTCAGTCCATTGTAATACCACATAAGTGAACTTCTCTCTTATAACTGAGTGTAACCCGATTCCGTGTTTAGCTCAATGGCAATGGTCCACCTTTTTATAACCAAGTTCAAATGGCGTTTCACATTGCGGCGAAACCACTTAGAGACTATTTGAAATACTAAGAAATGTTGCCAGCATTACTGAGAGAAGATAACCACCGCTGAAAAACTTTTTGGTGTTTGGTCGAAACTGCCATTGAATCCATACTATTTGTACGTCATGCGGGCATGCACGTTGTATAAACTTTACTTACCCGGATAGCCCTTTCCATTGGCCCCTGTGCTAACCATAATTGGCCAGTAACAACAGATTCGCCTTGAAAAATTGATAAATATTGTTTTCCTTCTTCATTGCTCGTCGTGGAGGCAATAGCATTATAAAGAGTCCAGAAATCATTTGCTTCTATGGCATTTGTGTCTGTCACCAAACCTTTTAATTTACTTCCTTCGTTCCCCATTATAAGATTGTATTGTTAATTTGTTAGTATTCCCATCGAACCTTCCCACGAAAACAACGAACGAATCGATTCCATAGATCTAAGTCACGTCGTGCAAATGCTACGTTACGTCGTTTAATCCACCAACAACATATCTAGGCAAACACAACAATAACGGTGATCGGTGGGCGATATCATTTCAAAGGTACTACTGCAAAATAATAGCTTAAGGTGGGTATTAAGTTCGAGTTTAGCCGCTATAAACGTCATTTTTTTCACGATTACTTTTCTTGAATAATCCATTTTAAGGAATACAAACTTTGTGAAAATTTGCATTGGGCTTTTCCCCATCAAGTTATAATAAATTGAAATTTTCGCGGTTACTTTATTAAAACAGTTCAATATGAAGCAGATAAATTAATTCAATTGATGCGCAGTTTCTTGTTCCCCTAGATTTCGGCAAGACTTTACAGGAATATTTTGGTTTTACTGCCTGTTCATGAAACACAAAATCGACTCGAGACGAATCGTTCGTCTAGATTCAAACTAAAATATCTTTAGATATATTTGCTAGAAAATGCTGATATTTGTCATGAACTCTTTATTTATAATTTACTATCAAACACCGAAACAATTGGTCTTCCACATACTCTGGTTTTCGAGATATCATCATGGGATTTTTGACGAATCGTTCGTCTCGAGGCGAACGAAAATTCCACGAACAGGCAGTTAATTTATAATTTTGATTATTTCAGGAAAAGTAATCGCGAAAATAAAGTGATTTTCAACTCGAAAACCGAACATAGTACCCACCTTAAACTCGAACTTAATACTCACCTTTAGACCTACAAATTAGGGCTGTCATTCGGGTAAAATTTTTATAAATCCCGGAAATAGGGATTTCAAAATATAGAATCCCGGAATTTTTATCGACATCCCGAAATGTTTCGAGATTCTTTAAATATTTTATGCAATAACAATCTACAGCGCCAAAAAATTGTTGTACATAAACCAATTTAGTTTAATTCAATTTTATTAACAAAAAAAAAATAAAAGAACATAAGATTTAATTAAAAACCAATTAGAAATTGCTGAATTGAAAAATATCAAGAAAAAAAAACAAAATTAAAATATTTAATGAACATTGTTTATTAACCCAATTTGTTGGGTATGAAATCTAAGGGCCGTTTGCTCTGAATAAATACTCCAATTTATTAATAAATAATACCAAAGAGCCACCAACTAAACAAATTGGAATTAGTTTTTCGGGATCCCGAACAATCCCGGTATAAAAATAAAATATCCCGGGATTCGGGATTAATCCCGTCCCAAAAATCCCGGGATTTCGGGACGAGATTTATCCCGGATGACAGCCCTACCAGAAATGTATAGACGTCTAAAGTCAGTTTCGTTCGCATATTCAAAACTTTGTAATTGTTTTCAGTATTTTTGTTTGTTCATTAGATATACCGGTATCGAAATTATTCCGTAAAATATCCTATTTTATTTACTTATTTTCACATATTTAATCAATTCAAGGACTCTAAGATGTCGATCCAGCGAATAAGAGTGTTGCGCAATTTTGTAAAAGTTATTATTAAGAGAAAACAACGAGGTAAATGGTACTACCCTGCCAGCATTTCAAAGTTCCATTTCAACCTCATCGTTACCACAGACTCGTAAATGTCACTTCAACCATCATGAAAAGGTACATCAAAAAGTACATGCAAGTAATTTGCCATCCCTACTGTTAAAAAAGCCATTTTTTCTGTGAAACGCCAAGCGCAACCAGCTTGTTATATTTTAATTAAATAAAAACGAAAATAAAGTTCTGAAAACATAGATTATACGCTTAAAATTGTGAAAGGTATATTGGTGAACAATTTGGTAATTTTCCAAATGGAATAAAGTGATTGTTTTTCAGATATTTTACAGACACGCTGCCTCCATGGAATAAAAACACTGGTTGATAGACGCAGCAACATGTAACTCGCTACTTGTAATGCGCTTTACAGACTATCAGTTATTCCGGACGACAGTGCTCGTGTCGAACATATCCCATACATTGTGCACATTATAAGTTAAGTCCGAAGGCATAATCGATACTGCTGCATGTTTATGGGATCGATAACACATTTACCGATTATTTAGTCATCGCCGACAAGTCGTATCGATCCGACACACTGTAAGATTCTTTACAAACACCGACATTCCGTCCGGAATAACTGATAGTCTGTAAAGCGCATAACTCAAAATCATCATTAATGCCAAAAATTATGTTAAATGTAATGTGATAGTGGTATAAATGTTATATTTTTAGGAATTTGTAAATGTTTAATCAAATTAATAAATATCTAAACAAACGTGTTTTAATCGACCACAATGATTCTTTTACAACTATCTTAAAATGCACTTTTTCTGATTGTTTGGAGGGTCCCTTATTGGCGTCGTTCTAAATTGATCTATAAAGGCACCTAATAATTGCACTCATGCGAAACATTTTTGTAGTAACTTGGCGTGGTACAACTTCTCAATAGTGACGGCGCTTTTCCGACGAGTTTTTGATGTCGTATATGATTGTTTTCGACGTAGTGGGGATTCTCAAAAGAGTCCCCAAATTCCAAAAATGTTGGCAGGGTAGTGGCTTCTGATTGGGTGGCATGAATATTTCATTATCGCAAGTTGAAAACTCTCGTAGGCTAACAACTTTTTTAATTTAATTTAATAAAACTTTATTTTGTAATTTGAAGTCGCAAATGGCCAATATAAAATAAATTACAATAAAACTACAAACCTATTTTAAAACATAAAAAAGTAGAAAAACTTAATAACTAGGTATAATACCCTGCCAACATTTTTTGAATTTGGGGACTCTTTTGAGAATCCCCACTACGTCGAAAACAATCATATACGACATCAAAAACTCGTCGGAAAAGCGCCGTCACTATTGAGAAGTTGTACCACGCCAAGTTACTACAAAAATGTTTCGCATGAGTGCAATTATTAGGTGCCTTTATAGATCAATTTAGAACGACGCCAATAAGGGACCCTCCAAACAATCAGAAAAAGTGCATTTTAAGATAGTTGTAAAAGAATCATTGTGGTCGAGTAAAACACGTTTGTTTAGATATTTATTAATTTGATTAAACATTTACAAATTCTTAAAAATATAAAATTTATACCACTATCACATTACATTTAACATAATTTTTGGCATTAATGATGATGTTGAGTTACAAGTAGCGAGTTAGATGTTGCTGCGTCTATCAACCAGTGTTTTTATTCCATGGAGGCAGCGTGTCTGTAAAATATCTGAAAAACAATCACTTTATTCCATTTGGAAAATCACCAAATTGTTCACCAATATACCTTTCACAATTTTAAGCGTATAATCTGTTTTCAGAACTTTATTTTCGTTTTAATTTAATTAAAATATAACAAGCTGGTTGCGCTTGGCGTTTCACAAAAAATAAAATGGCTTTTGTAAAAGTAGTGATGGCAAAATACATGTATGTACTTTTTGATGTACCTTTTCATGATGGTTGAAGTGACATTTACGAGTCTGTGGTAACGATGAGGTTGAAATGGAACTTTGAAATGCTGGCAGGGTATTAATTGAAATCGAACCTACTCCTTTTTGTACTAAATTAAAAGGTTGTTAGAGTAGGTTTTGTTATGTGCCTATTTTGAAACAATCAAACTAATCAAGTAAGGATCTTTCCCCTTATGTTTTCGTAATTTTTTTTTTGTTGAAGGCCGGTATGCACCTCTAGCGAAATTTTCGGTAGCAAAAATTTATTTAAGTCTACAACAACAAAAAAACAGGGCTGTGTACACAAATTTTAAACCAGCTAATCGCTTTTAAAAATTGTTAATATATGTTCCAAATATTCCTCAAATAAATTTTTTATTATTTACAGACCCTTTAAAACTTTTACGCACACAATGATTGTAATAAATTAAATGTTTGCTGCCAAAATATGCTTTTGACAACCCTGTTATTTTCATTAGAGGTGCGTACCAGCTTACGAAATTGAACGCTACCGAAAATTTCGTTAGCATAAATAGCAATGCATTTCTTATGGGAATGAAATTTTTCGCTGGAGGTGCATACCGGCCTTGACCCAAAAATTACCATAAAACAAAACAAAATTTGTGTATGGTTGTAGAACCAACCGAAATGTTTGTCGGTATTAAGGCCGGTATGCACCTCTAGCGAAATTTTCGGTAGCAAAAATTTATTTAAGTCTACAACAAAAAAAAAAAAAACAGGGCTGTGAACACAAATTTTAAACCAGCTAATCGCTTTTAAAAATTGTTAATATATGTTCCAAATATTCCTCAAATAAATTGTTTATTATTTACAGACCTTTTAAAACTTTTACGCACACAATGATTGTAATAAATTAAATGTTTGCTGCCAAAATATGCTTTTGACAACCCTGTTATTTTCATTAGAGGTGCGTACCAGCTTACGAAATTAAACGCTACCGAAAATTTCGTTAGCATAAATAGCAATGCATTTCTTATGGGAATGAAATTTTTCGCTAGAGGTGCATACCGGCCTTTACGGTTTTAAAGAAGGTTGAACACTCTGAAGTTGGCTGTAGTTTATTATTGACGTTTGGTCGATTTCCTTTGTAGTGTCAAAACAACAACACCATCTTTCTTTTCTTTTTTCACCTACGTGTGAAGAACATCGCGTATTTTCAACGTCGGTGTTGTTAACCTAAAAAAAGTGAAATGGTAATAAATAGTAAAGAAAATTTCTGTGAACTATAACTAAGAAGAACTCGCCAAAATAGTTAATCAGTGTGTGTGAAGCAAATATTCAAAGATGCGAAAGAAAAAGTGTGATCTGTTGTGATGTTGAATACCGGATAAATTTGATTTGTGTTATTGTTAACTAAAACTGTGTTTCCAAATCATTTTAGGGTTTCGTCAAAGTAGTCAAGAACAAGCAGTACTTCAAGCGCTACCAAGTCAAATTCCGCAGGCGTCGTGAGGGTAAAACCGATTACTATGCCCGTAAACGTTTGATCTTCCAAGACAAGAACAAATACAACACACCCAAATACCGCTTGATTGTACGTTTGTCCAACAAAGACATTACCGTACAAATCGCATTCTCCCGCATTGAAGGAGATCGTATTGTATGCGCTGCTTATTCCCATGAATTGCCCAAATACGGTATTAAGGTATGTATACAAAAGCATAAGGTTATGATCTCAAATAATCTCAAATATTGTTACATTTCTAGGTTGGTTTGACCAACTATGCTGCCGCTTACTGCACAGGTTTGTTGGTTGCTCGTCGTATCTTGAACAAATTGGGTTTGGACTCCTTGTATGGTGGTTGCACCGAAGTCACTGGTGAAGAATACAATGTTGAACCAGTCAACGATGGTCCTGGTGCCTTCCGTTGTTATTTGGATGTTGGTTTGGCACGTACCACCACAGGTGCTCGTGTGTTCGGTGCCATGAAGGGTGCTGTTGATGGTGGTTTGAATATCCCCCATTCCGTTAAGCGTTTCCCCGGTTATTCCGCTGAAAACAAGAGCTTCAACGCTGATGTCCATCGTGCTCACATCTTTGGTCAACATGTTGCCGATTACATGCGTACCTTGGAAGAAGAAGACGAGGAAAGCTTCAAACGCCAATTCAGCCGTTACATCAAATTGGGAATCCGTGCTGATGATGTAAGTATTTTTTAATTTATGATTGAAGCTCCCGAAATGACGTCCATTTCTAAAATTACCGCTATGTCTTGTAATCCACGACACTGCTGTGCCAAAAGTGGACCACATTAAAATAAGAACCTCTGTTCGAAATGTAACCCCTTAATGGGCTACATTTCCTGTTATGGTTGTACAAATCAATCAAGAGACCTTTGTAAAAAAGAATTTTGGCAATTCAGAACTTTTTTACTATGGTGGGAGTAGAAGGCATTTTGCGAGATCTATATTCATCGTCTCGTAACATAACGTTACAGAATATCCAGATAATTCAATTGGAAACATAATTTCCGAAGTGTAGTAAACCAGGACTCAAAACAATTTCCTTAAACGCCAGAAGTAATGTTTTGATATTGGCGCAAAGTTTAAAATGCTTCAAAATTTACTTTCCTTAAAATTTTCATTGAATACTACACAATACAGGGACAGTGTTTGAAAGTTCGTCATAATTTGGAGGATATTTGTAATTAACCTGTTTTAGTTTTGATTTTCATAAGAATTTATGTGCTGTGCTGCCCTTTTTATTATTCGATGCTCTTCAAATCAGCAGAATGGGATTCTTTCATTATATGGGCCAAGTACCCACAATATCGGTTCCATTTTGGGATGTGGTTTCGCGATGTCCGCAAATATTCTCATTTGTTAATAGAGCTGCTTCGAATTTGTCAGAAGGCATTTATGCCCATCGGTTATAAGTAATACTCTCGCAAGAAAACGAAAACACGTCCATTTCTAAAATTACTGCTGTGTCTTGTAACCCACGACGCTGGCTGTGCCAAAAATGGACCACATAGAAGTTAGAACCTCTGTTCGAAATATGACCACTTTTCAATGGGTTAAATTTCCTTGTATGGTTGTACAAATATATTCCTAAAGAATACGAATCTGAATGTACCCACCTACGCCATCAAATCAACAATTGTTATGACATCGATCAATTTCCTGATCATCTATAATTTTGTATATTTTGATTTATAATTTTGTTGCTATACCTTAAGAATTATTATACAATAGTTTTTTTATAATTCATATATTTTTCTTTCTTATGTTTTTAGCTTGAAGAAATCTACAAAAAAGCCCACCAAGCTATTCGTGCCGATCCTACCCATAAGAAGGTACAAAAGAGCGGCATCAAGAAGAAGAGGTGGAATGCTAAGAAACTCACTAACGAGCAACGTAAAACTAAGGTTGCTGCACACAAGGCCGCTTATGTGGCTAAGCTCCAAGCCGAAGCCGATGCCTAATTTATCAACCTATGATAATGAATTTGTCGTCAGTAATAGCAATCATTTGCTTAACATCAAAATGATTGAAAATGAAACCTTATTATTTTACTATAAAATAATAATCTTATAAAAAGTAATATAAAATAAGATGTTTTTATTTTCTTAAAACATAAAACGTGTTTGTATAGTATAGTTTGCAAAATAGTTTGCTTTAGGAAGCTTTTGTACTAAATAACAAATACCGAAAATGATCATTAACAGTTAATTAGCGGGGATTAATGTTCTTTGGTTCGTGAATTCAGATGGGATTCAAAGAGTATTGTCGGATTCTGTCTGTTTATAGATATTTTTCATCTCGGTAAGACTATTTTTGCATCGTTACTCCTATGCATCGCCTTATATAACTTTGTTTTTACATTCTGGTGTTACACTACTGTTTTCCTCATTTTCCTTTAGCCAATTTAAAGATATTGCTAGTTCTTATTGTTAAGGATCCTAAATCCAAAGGCTTTGAGGGAGTCGTTTGAATTTTGCAATTTTGAAAATGTTGCACTTTTTTAGAAACGAAATCGCTATTAGACCACCAACTCGGATTTGATTCTATTAACGGAGAGGTCTTCTTAGGTTTAATTGCAGCAGCCTGTTATTTGGGGCTCACTTATTGGCCCGATTCCATGACAAGGGTCCTCCTTTCTATAGCCAAGTTTGAACGACATTTTACGTTACCGTGAAACCAATAGGAGAAGCTTTGAAACGCTGAGAAACCACCCCTGAAAAATGTTATTGTTCGGTCGAAACTAGGATTGAACCCATGGCCCTTTGTATGCAAGGTGGACGTGCTAAGCAATTAACCACGGGGCCTACATTAGCAGTAAAACGAATTCATAATCGTGGCGTTGTCTTTATGAAGGTGGCTATTCATTTCGGTTACTAATCTTCATTAAAGAAGGAAGACTTGACCAGTTGATCATAAATATTGTTTTTTGTTTCTATAAGTAATAAAACAAATATACTATAGTACAATAGCATTTCCATAGTATTTTTCTACTGCTACTGTTATTACTATAATATTATTTGAAAGCAAATATTTTTCATACACTTGAAAAAAACTTCTAGCTACTCAATTAATAGCACTATATATTTTTTCACTTTGTGAAAAAAGCGCTCCAAATGGGGAATAGCCCCCTTCCATACTTCGCGGATCTTCCCAAGAGAATATTTTTAAACATCAAAAAACTTGACGCCGTTCAATATGTAATGGACGGACGTATTCGGTGTGGAGTGACGATGGAACGTTTTTCAATTTGGTTGTATAGACCTACATAAACAAAACCAGCTGATCTAAAATACAAAGAAAGGAGTGACCAAGACCACCAAGTGACACTAGTGGAGCATCTAAAAGGATTTTTATATAAAATTATGGCCGAGAATGAGACGCATATTAGCGTATGTATTTCAAAAATTTAGTTTAGAAATATTCATTGTTATTTACAAAACCTCGTAAAAATAAAGGTTGGATGGAAATTTTCTTTTCGCGTCAGTAGGATAAGTTTACAAAGTTAATTTTTTATTTTTTTGGGTGTACCAGTTTACAAAGTGGAATGGATTGAATTAAGAGCACTTTACATGTTAAGCTGCACAGTCTTGTTCAGAACTTACAAAAAAATTATTTCGTACAAAACATCTTTTCATACCAATAAATAGATAATTAATAATGTTCCTTTGAATGATAAGGAAAATACTCCAATATAGTACTAACCACTCAGAATTGCCAGCATCACAACATTTAACTACTTCTAACAAATGTTTTGCTCGTCCTTCTCAATTTGTATACTATGCACATTTAAACTTCTCATTAATTTTCTATGTTCCAGGATACCGACGATAGTACAGAAGAGGAAATTGAACCAAAATTCAAATACCAACGGATAGCCCATGATTTGAAAGATATCCTAAACAAAGACGTGGTCACGGCTTGCGCAATTCATTCCAAGGTATTTACAATAGATTGTATTATATTTTGACCAAAATAACTGACATCACTACACATCTATCAGTTTTTAATATTTGGCACTTTTTTGGGTCGAGTATATTTATTGGACCATCAAGGCAACACCGTAAATTCCCATTTAAGATACATTGAACAAGAATTTACACATCAAGTAGCTGTTAATCAGGTTGATATAGATGCCAAGGGTGAATATGTTGCAACATGTTCCGATGATGGTAAAGTAAATGTAATTGGGCTATTTAGTAAGGAAAACAATCAGTCAATATCTTGCGGCCATGCGATAAGGGCTGCTGTATTGGATCCAGATCCAAAGGTTAGCGAAGGGAAGAGATTTATTGTGGGTGAGTATGAAAGTTTGGTTTATGCTAATTTTGAAAGATTAAAACACTTATACAAAAGTTTTTGTTTCTAATATGTGCACTTGTCAAGTTTAACTTTTCTGCCTTCTACTGAACCCACGCAATTTTATAATTTAGTTGTATGCATTTTGTCTGAACTTCACGAATATACATTTTAACGATTTCTATTTTTTTTACAGGCGATGAAAAATTAACTTTATTTGAAAAAAATTTCTTAAAGAAACTTAAACCCAGTGTACTTTCATTTGCTGAAGGCCATGTAATTTCAATATGTTGGAATGGCCCATTTGTTGCATGGGCAAGTTGTCTGGGTGTTCGTGTTTATGATTTCAATGAAAAATGCTCTTTGGGATTAATGAAATGGGAAGAACCGCCAAAGTAAGTTTGGTTTTTATTAAAATATAACGACATCATATCATTTTTTTTTTTTTTTTGAACACATCTTTTACAGTGCCCGTTTAGAAAATTTTCGATGCAATTTTCGTTGGGCTAACTCAAATACTCTCTTAATTGGTTGGGTTGATACAATACGTATATGTGTCATACGTAAACGTAATATAGTAGAGGCGGCGTTAAAAGCTCTGCCTGGATTTATAGTTGATCCAAGTAAGCACTTAAAGAATTATGTAAAAAGAAAATCATGAATTGTTATATATATAACCATTTTTTCAGTTTCAACATTTCAAACAGCGTTTTATATAAGTGGTATAGCGCCTTTAACCTCGAATCAATTAGTTGTACTAGGCTATCCCAAAGAAAAAGACTCAAATCGTAAAGCTTTAAGACCAGTATTATCTGTTTTGGAATATAAACTGAATAGCAGCGAAGAACTTTGTACTGATAGTTTATCATTAAGAGGGTATGTTTTCTTAAACAATATTAATGGAAGTTAAGTTTTGAAAGTTATTATCTTTTATTTTTACAGATATCAAGAATACTCTGTGAATGACTATATACTAGGATGTCTAAATGAAGAGAATCGTTATTATATTATAGCTCCAAAAGACATTGTAGTAGCAACATTATTTGATACTGATGATCGGGTTCAATGGTTGATAGACCACAGGTAAGTACATTTTTCGATTCGAAAATTTCTATAGAAATATATTTCAACCAATTATCAGAATAAATTCGGGTAATTCACTCAACCCAAAGTGAAATACACTTGAACCTACCGAAAAAGGGTTTAATAGTCGGCTACTTCGTGCACGCTCAAAAACAAACCCAGCCAACTAAATACAAATCGATGATTTGAGTTTGGCAAAGGAAAAGAGATATGCTTGCAAATTTGTTTAGGCAGTAGCCGACTATTAAACCCTTTTTCGGAAGGTTCAAGTGTATTTCACTTTGGGTTGAGTGAATTACTCGAATTTATTCTGATAATTGGTTGATAGCTTTGCTGCAAGTAGAGGATGCTGATGAGGAATGTGGTAATTCCGAAACAGCTGTACATCCAACCATCTTGCAGTCTATAGGGCTTTGTCCAAATAAATTTGACAAGCACACTTTTCCTCTGTTGGTTAAGCTACACTTGTAGTTTAGTCAATGCATGGCTTTAAGCCGAGATCAAAAACAAAAATAACGATTGAAGAGAAGCGAACAATAAAAATTTTAAATAATTGTCTATAGAAATAAAAATTTGACAACAGTTTCTTTAAAAATGAAAAAGTTTCTACATAAATAAAATGTTGACATTTTTTTAATGTAGTATATGTATAGTATATAATGGTGAAACTAAAACAATTATTCTTATTAAGATTTAATTTATTAATTTATTTATTTGCTATAATTTGCGCTTTGGTTTCATTAATACATTCTAAATTAAGGCTTTTTTTAGTAAATGGACATTTATTATGTATTGCTGGAATAACTTTAAATGTGGCACTTTTATTAAATTACCAAACTATCACAGCATTTATCTGCCGTCTTATGCCAATCGTAGAAATATTCCATGGGTCTTTGTAGCTGTTTCTCATTGGCCACCTCAAATGTGCATAGTTTTCCTTTGTATAGATCTCTCATGAGTGTTTCATTGCGTTTATGTAGGACTATATGATATTTTTTACATTTCCTAGCCATATATGCTGTATCAAAGCGAGGATCATGATGACGATAAACATGTCTAAATGGGGCTAACCAAGTTCCCACTGATACATCCTCGCTCACATATGTCGATAGATGATGACTGTTGTTAGCTATGTATTCACATAATTTACGGTCGAGAACATAACCTCCTCCCAAGGCGTACGTATTGTACCGCATGGACAGATAATAGTTTGGTTCACTCCATTGACCTTTGGTCTTAATATTACTTCTGCCATTGAAGTATCCCCAGTAAAGTGCTGGTAAGGGATTACTACGAAATTCCTTAGCGCGTCGCAGAAGTTTTCGATCATATGATACTAATTCATTTAGTAAATAATCAAGTTTCACATAGGAGTCATCATCGACTTTAAGCAAATAACTGAATTCATAGTGATGGGTCAACGCATCCAGGCTATGTATAAGCTTTTCAGTCAAATTGGCATACGTATCTGTAATTCTTGGTAAAAGTAATAGATCTAAATGTTGCTTCTGTTCTTTCTCCAATTGATAGCGCACTGAGGGATCTAAACCCTCTGTACCAATAGCAAAAAAGTGTTTCACTTTAATATTCCTTTTTGGACCATCGTTCTTTGAGTGCTTGATACTTTCCAACCAATCGGTAAAAATGCGCAATCGATTAGCTTGTTCGGCTGGACCTTCCATAATTAGATGACCCGTGGGATTATAAAATGGCAAATAGATAAATTCTTCAGGATAATAGGGCAAGGACAGAGGCTTGCCTAATTTTACCCATGTCTCACGTATTGCATTACGTTTATCTTCATATCGTGGAGCGCTAAGTACTAAAACCATAAGAAAAAGTTCGGGATGTGGTTCCAATTTATGGACACCACTTTTTTGTGTAGGGCATTTATCCACTGAAGTCAGCAATGATGTTATGAAGCAACCGAAGAAAAAGGCCGACATCGAAGTGAAAAGGGTCAGTAAATTGTTCATGCGCCTCATGATGTTGGGGGTTTCCTTATTTTTCTGAAAATTATTTCGGGAAACTTCTACCAAACTCCAAATGCTCGTTATTCCGTTAGATGAATAAAAAACTCATATTTATCACTCTCATAATATCCCAGATAGGCTCATAAACTTTTTTCAAACATTTTCATACTAATACTAAACAATATTTTCGCCACACAAACATCAACACGACTGGCGATTGCCTTGACAATAGTCGCTTGACTCAGCTGTTTCGCACAGTTGATAAAATAAACAGTGTTCACGCTTATTCAAGGTGTCTTCACACTACGTAACGTAACGTTTATAAAAGGAAAACATTTTCACAACTCGTAAGAAATACATCTTGGTCACGTTTAACTGTTAAGGACTTGCATTTAAAGGGTGATTTGTTAAGAGCTTGATAACTTTAAAAAAAAAAAAACGCATAAAATTTGCAAAATCTCATCGGTTCTTTATTTGAAACGTTAGATTGGTCCATGACATTTACTTTTTGAAGATAATTTCATTTAAATGTTGACCGCGGCTGCGTCTTAGGTGGTCCATTCGGAAAGTCCAATTTTGGGCAACTTTTTCGAGCATTTCGGCCGGAATAGCCCGAATTTCTTCGGAAATGTTGTCTTCCAAAGCTGGAATAGTTGCTGGCTTATTTCTGTAGACTTTAGACTTGACGTAGCCCCACAAAAAATAGTCTAAAGGCGTCAAATCGCATGATCTTGGTGGCCAACTTACCGGTCCATTTCTTGAGATGAATTGTTCTCCGAAGTTTTCCCTCCAAATGGCCATAGAATCGCGAGCTGTGTGGCATGTAGCGCCATCTTGTTGAAACCTCATGTCAACCAAGTTCAGTTCTTCCATTTTTGGCAACAAAAAGTTTGTTAGCATCGAACGATAGCGATCGCCATTCACCGTAACGTTGCGTCCAACACCATCTTTGAAAAAATACGGTCCAATGATTCCACCAGCGTACAAACCACACCAAACAGTGCATTTTTCGGGATGCATGGGCAGTTCTTGAACGGCTTCTGGTTGCTCTTCACTCCAAATGCGGCAATTTTGCTTATTTACGTAGCCATTCAACCAGAAATGAGCCTCATCGCTGAACAAAATTTGTCGATAAACACATTTCGAACCGAACACTGATTTTGGTAATAAAATTCAATGATTTGCAAGCGTTGCTCGTTAGTAAGTCTATTCATGATGAAATGTCAAAGCATACTGAGCATCTTTCTCTTTGACACCATGTCTGAAATCCCACGTGATCTGTCAAATACTAATGCATGAAAATCCTAACCTCAAAAGAATCACCCTTTAGTAACTTAGTGGTACGAAATCTCCCTAGCAGATAGTGTTTAAGCAAAACAAAATCTAAAAGATAAAATGTGGTCATAACCGCATGATGCAAGAATATCGCAAAATGTACTGAAGTAAGTTTCAAACCAGTTCGGACTCTTACAGCAATTTATAGTATTGTTAAATAAAATGAAATTTCTCATATCCGAATACTGAAAGGCCCAAACAGTGATACAACGAAAAAAATGTAGTCACTCGTTTCAGAGATGCCAACTGCTTTTGTTTTTTTTTTTTTTAATTCACATATCTTTAAATTTTAGTTATATGAAAACTGTTTAAAAACACTGTAGTCATAACAAAATGAATAAATAATGCATTTCTTTTTTTTTGCAGAAAATTTGAGGAAGCAATGGAAATTTTATCCATCCATGGTGGTAATATTTTGCCTGTTGCACGGTAGGATTTTTAAAATACTTTTTTGTGTATTCATTTTTGTGTTTATCATAAACGATATACATTTTGTTTATTTTCAGCCTTTATATTAACCATTTATTATCACAAAAAGACTATGACACAGCGGGTAAACTATGTCTAAGAGTGTTAGGTAAGAATAAAGGTCTGTGGGAGGAGGAGGTCTTCAAATTTGTCAAACATAATCAACTTAGATCTGTGAGCGCTTATCTGCCCACTTCGGATGATTGTAAACTGGATCCCCATGTTTATGAGATGGTTCTATATGAATTTTTAAAATATGATGTGAAAGGATTTTTGACATTGATAAAAGAATGGCCTTCGAATTTATATGATTCGTCTGCTGTAATTAATGCAATTCACGATAATTTTCGCAAACAACATGCCAATGAACTTTTAGAAGCACTGGCTATACTATATTCATATAAAAAGGAATATGAAAGCGCCTTGAGAATGTATTTAAAGTAAGTATACAATTTGATTTAACATCATTTGCAGGAATTTAAATTAGGTTGCATTGAGGCCTTTAAACATACAAATCGCTTTTGAAAGAATTACCATCCTTCCGAAAATATTGCGTACTGTTGTGCTGGTATTATTTTGGGTATTGCTTTTCCATAGATTGAATATGACATTAAGGGCATATGCACTTGGTGTATTTAATGAATCTATGATTTTTTTCGATTTATGACATCCGTGTCCAAATATTCATTATTAAGGCTAACAGATCCTGAAAGAAAATTCGAAGAACCCTAGGTGGCTCATCAAGAACGTCGGCTTCTTTAGCCATAAGCAGGAAAAGTGATGCAAAAATGTGGAGAAGTCTGATTTCAGATTCAAACGCCTGTGGTCGACTTTTCTTAAACCTTAATATGAAAATTCTGAGTGCATTGGCTGGTGCTCCAAAAGAATTTTTGTTAGTATACACAGCAGAAAAATCAATTAAAACAGGAAAGTCTGCTGAAAAGGGAAAATCCATTGCTTTTGGCTAAAAAATTAGGTTGTTCATCTTTAGTAAATATTAGAAAGTCGATGTCAAATATGTTGGAACCAGAAATAAGATTCTGAGTGCATTGGCTTATACAACCAAAGAATTTTTGCTAGTAGACACAGCAGAAAAATCTGTTAAAACAGACAAATTTTATTTTAATTTTAAACAAATTTTAAGAATTTGTTGTTCATGGAGTACAAAAATATAGCAATAGACACCGATTGGTATTATAGGTATGCCGAAAAATAATTCAAATTCACGTTATAGAAGTTTTCTGCATTGACATATAGTGAATATTTAATATAGCCGAGCATTTGATGCATTGTAGGTAGGGTAGATGCAAGGTATCTATATGTTTTAAGAAATCCTATTTGAAATATAATATAATGAATTAATGGCGTGTACTTTCATTTTTTTTTTCAATAGACTAGAAAATAAGGATGTGTTCGATTTAATTCGTCGATATGATCTCTATGGGGTTATACATAAAATGATTATGCCATTGATACAAGTGGATCAGGAGCGTGCCTTCCAGATATTGTTGGATAAAAATAAAATACCACCAGAAATTGTTGTCAAGCAATTAGAATCAAATGAAGAGTATTTGTACTTGGTAAATTGTCCCCCGTATACTTTTTTTTGAGAATATTATTAAAAAGAAATTTCAAATTTTATTATTACAGTATTTAGATGCTTTGGATAAAGTTGATAGTCGAGGGACATTCCATTGGAAACTGGTTAATTTATATGCAAAATATAATCGAGCAAAACTATTACCATTTCTAAGAAGATCAAAACATTATCCCATTCAAGAAGCCTTAGACATATGTAAAAGTCAACTATTATATCCGGAAATGGTTTATTTATTGGGACAAATGGGTAATATTGTGGAAGCTCTAAATATAATTATACATAAGGTACTTACTGCTACTAAATACTTTGATAGTTTATAGTATGTATGCATTTGTCATAATATTATTTAATTTCAGATAGGCGATATAAAAATGGCAATTGAATTTTGTAAAGAACATGACGATTCAGATCTTTGGAATTTGTTAATTGATGAATCTGTAGATAATCCAGATATTGTAACAAAACTTTTGGATGGAATAATAGGTAAGTTCGTTACAAAAGGCTCTATGCATTTTTGGTAATTATCATGTTATCATTGTTTTCTCTTAGGTTATGTAAATCCTGAGTTTTTAATAAACAAAATAAAAATGGGTCAGATAATACCAAAACTAAGGGAATCCCTTTATAAATTATTGATGGACTATCGACTACAGGTAAGAAATAAATATAAGTTACGACACTTCAAAAAAAACAAAAAAAAAAAACATTCGAATGATCTTGAATGATTTGATGCTGTTGGGTGAAGGTGTTTTTTATAAATTTGTATTGCAAGCCCTCCACCAGTACGAAACTTTAAACATATTACACCAACGTTTCAGTCAGCGTTGTCCCAATGAATTTTTATTTTGGACCAACATTTTTCCAAAATTGGACTAAAATTCGTACCAGCGGACCATTTTTCCAAATTAAATTATAATAATTTAAATGTTAAAATTTTTGTCAAAATTTTATTTCTATAGAAAATTTTGTCAAAATTTTATTTCTATAGAAATTTTTGTCACGATTCTACTTCTACAGAAAATATCGTCAAAATTTTATTTTTATAGAAAATGTCGTAAAAATTTTATTTCTATAGAAAATTTTATTTATGTATAATATTTTGTCAAAATTTTATTTCTGTAGAAAACTTTATTATAATTTTAGTTCATTAGCAAATTTTAGGAAAATTTCATTTCTGTAGAAAATTTTGTCAAAATTTCAGTTCTATAGAAAATTTAAACAAAATTTTATTTCTATAGAAAATTTAGCCAAAATTTATTTTCTATAGAAAATTTTGTCAAAATTTTATTTCTGTAAAAAAACTTTATAAAAATTTTAGTTCATTAGCAACTTTTGTCAAAATTTCAATTCTTTAGAAAATTTTGCCAAAATTTCATTTCTTTAGAAAATTTAGTCAAAATTTCAGTTCTATAGAAAATTTAAACAAAATTTTATTTCTATAGAAAATTTAGCCAAAATGTATTTTCTATAGAAAATTTTGTCAAAATTTTATTTCTGTAAAAAACTTTATTAAAATTTTAGTTCATTTTATTTCTATAGAAAATTTAGCCAACATTTATTTTCTATAGAAAATTTTGTCAAAATTTTATTTCTGTAAAAAACTTTATTGAAATTTTAGTTCATTAGCAATTTTTGTCAAAATTTCATTTCTTTAGAAAATTTAGTCAAAATTTCAGTTCTATAGAAAATTTAGCCAAAATGTTATTTCTGTAGAAAATTTAGCCAACATTTATTTTCTATAGAAAATTTTGTCAAAATTTTATTTCTGTATAAAACTTTATTAAAATTTTAGTTCATTAGCAAATTTTGTCAAAATTTCATTTCTTAAGAAAATTTTGTCAAAATTTCATTTCTTTAGGAAATTTAGTCAAATTTTCAGTTCTATAGAAAATTTAGCCAACATTTTTTTCTATAGAAAATTTTGTTAATATTTTATTTCTATAGAAAATTTGTCAAACATTTATTTCTATAGATAGTTATCGAAAAATTTTATTTCTATGTAAATTTTTTAAAAATGTTTCTTCATATACAAAATTTTTGCATAATTTTTATCTATATAAAATATTTTTAAAGTTAATTTCTCTACAAAATTTTGTTTTCTATTTTATATTTTGTTAAAATTTTATTTCTACACAAAATTTTGTCAATTTTGTCTATAGAAAATTTTGAAAAATATACCGATTTGGCGAAAATGGACCAAAATCAACCAAATTCCATTTGGACCAAATTTAAAAATTAATAATTTTGCGGACGAATTTTGGTCCGATCGGACCAAAATGGCAACCTTGGTTTCAGTCAAACTAAAAGTTTGGCGACATTTTTTTGAAATTGCATATTTATTATATTACACACTTTCATATATCTTTTACAGGTCAACATCCAGCAGGATATTAATAAAATACAGCTTTTGGACTATTTCAATACACACTCGCAGATTGTACGTCAGCAAGGCCGTGGTATAGGTATTAGCTATGACAGTGTATGCCCAAAATGTCGGCGAAATATTTTGTGTAAAGGTACAATACCTAGAAGCGCAATTATCGCTTTTCAATGTGGCCATATATATCATCATGAATGTGTACCAGGGAGATTTATACAGGAACGTTGCGATGTCTGTACAGTAAATATAGATAATGGCGAATAAAAACAGTAAATTTTGAGATACTATTAATAAGAATATGAAAAATCAAAAATATGTAATGTATAATTTGTTCCATTCTTGCATTATTTTTAGGTTTTGTTTTTTTGTAATACTATAGGCCATAGCTTTTAATTTGTAACATTTAAAATGCGGATATTTATTACATTAAAGTAGCTTTACATTTTACATACGATAATATCTAATCTTTCCCTGTATGTGTATTTTTATACGACAATATGCTTAAATATAATAAATTAAAATATATAATAAAATTTTTAAAAAATTTAGTTTTATTCGTTTTTTTTTGTATCAAATAGAAAAGAATTTTCAAGCTTGAGATCGTTCTTTTTAATTATGTTCTAGAATTTTTTTTTCAATATTTTGAAATTGCGTTGAATGGTTTCATCGGGAACAGGTATACAATAATAAATTATAGATATTTTTAATTATAATAATTTTATAAAAAAAATGTTTATAAATGATTAACCCCAGTTTTGGTACCAATCTTTTCTACATTATTACTTTTGTTAATAGTACCAGAGCTAGGGTTAAGTATTTTCTATCAAATTTATATCAACAAGTATCAGGAGAAAAGGAAATATAATAGGGTACAATGTTATCAGTATTTTCCTGGCTCTTGTCCCCAAATTAGAACGCCTTCGTCCCCAAAAATCCCCAATTTATATTAAAATTCCTCACAAAATCGCCATAGATTTTTGACAAGTTTTTGTGAAAAAAATCTTTTGATAAAATGTTTTTTTTTTTTAATCATTAACCATTTTCTATGAAATAAATATCAACAAGTATCAGGAGAACAGGAATTACAATAGGTACAACAAACTTTCACAGAACACTTACATATAAATTACCTTTAAGAGAAAAAACAACAAACCACATAGTACACACCAGGGATGGAAATTGCAGTACTATAGTACTTTTTCAATACTTTTTCACCCCGGTCAGTACCGTAGTACCCCCGCGAATGATTTAGTACCTTTTGTGTAGACATTTTTGAGTCGATATCAGATTTATGGTACAATATCTTTGACAAAATATTTTAATATTTTGAGAAAGTCTTTATCAACCTTATTTGCTAATAGTCTTTTACAAATATGGCAAAACAGACATGTTCATGTGGAAAGAAAATCTCGATTTTGTAAAAGACATAGTCAAAAACAGGATTTTATTGATCTTCAAGAATGTTTTAGTCGAAAAAAGAATGCGATTCTATATTATCGATTTTTTATTTCGGTAGAAAATGTTGTAAAAATTTTATTTCAATTGAAAATTTTGTAAAAATTTTATTTCTATAGGAAATTTTTGCAAAATTTTATTTCTATACAAAAAATTTTGCAACATTTTTTTCTACAGAATTTGTTTGCAAAATTTTATTTCTATAGAAAATTTTTGCAAAATTTTATTTATATAGAAAATTTTGTCAAAATTTTATTTATATAGAAAATTTTGTCAAAATTTTATTTTCTTTAAAATTTAGTCTCTTGACAATAATTTTCCAGTGAAATTTTTGTAAAAAGTACCTTTCCGCTCAAAAAATACCTTTTTTGTACTTTCTTAAAAATTGTATTTTCCATCCCTGGTACACACAAATGAAGTAGTGTCACTACGATCATCTGCTACTAATATTGTACTGATTTCTCTCTCTTGTTTTCTCTGAAGGTGTATGTTTGTATATCTATATTTTGTCTTATTTATGATGTGAATGTATATGTGAGCAATAATATCTAAATGTGATTTGTAGTTCATTCTCTTCTCTGTTATGAGAACATTTGTCATGTTAGTTGCTTACTGTTGCTTCTCTCTCTCTCTCTGTCCCTTTCCAACACTCTCACATTGTCGGGTGATGTTTCATTGTCGCACAGTGTGTTGCCAGCGATAAAGCAATTCAATGCAATTCTGATACATAATACAAAAACGATCTCAGCTTGAAAATTTCCTTTCTATTTTATATTAAAAATATTTGTTTTCTTATAAAAAAATTAAGTCATATGCCATGTGTCTGGCTTAGAGGTTAGGTTGAAAAAGTAGTAGGTCTAATATTAATTTTAAATTTTTACACCTATTTTTCCAGTCTAGAAACTCCATGCCATCCAATCCTTGCTGCCTGCTGGTAGATCCAGGTTTGCTATCATGTCTTATGAAGAGTATCTGTGTTTTGGGAAAACAGGGCAGTGGCAGAGGAACTGCTTAAAAGTCGGGAATGTCACCAACATTACTGAGAAAAACTTTTTGGTGTTTGATCGAAACTGTGAAAAAAATCGTCATGGTATTGAATCCATGACTCATTGTACGCAATGCCGGCATTATCACCATGGTGGCTCCCGTACGTGACTGTAGACATCGTTTCCATTGCCCTTTCACTCTGAGACAACAATTTCGCTGGATTCTTTGCAATATTCTCATATTGCAATATTTCTGTATTGATGTACACCTAACCTAACCACGGTTGCTACTCCATCCACAAATAATCTACTAAAAATTTGCAGAAAACATTACCAAAAAAACTACCAAACACAAAGAATCTTATTTTGGAATATTTTATTTCTATAGAAATTTTTGTCAACTTTTTTTTCGATAGCAAATTTTCTCAAAATTTTATTTCGATAGAAAATTTTGTCAAAATTTTATTTCTATAGAAAATTTTCTCAAAATTTTATTTCGTTAGAAAATTTTCTCATAATTTTATTTCGTTAGAAAATTTTCTCATAATTTTATTTCTATATAAATTTTCTCAAAATTTTATTTCTATATAAATTTTCTCAAAATTTTATTTCAATAGAAAATTTTGTCAAAATTGTATTTCTACAGAAAATTTTGTCAAAATTTTATTTCTATAGAAAATTTTGTCAAAATTTTATTTCTGTATAAAATTTTGTCAAAATTTCATTTCTTTAGGAAGAAAAATTTTGTCAACATTTTATTTCTATAGAAAATTTTGTCAAAATTTTATTTCTATAGAAAAATTTTGTCAACATTTTATTTCTATAGAAAACTGTCAAAATTTTATTTC
This sequence comes from Haematobia irritans, assembly GCF_050003625.1. Lineage (NCBI taxonomy): Eukaryota > Metazoa > Arthropoda > Insecta > Diptera > Muscidae > Haematobia > Haematobia irritans. The sequence continues at coordinate 9,884,408 of NC_134398.1, forward strand.
TATGGAAAATGTTGTCAAAATTGTACTTTTATAGAAAATTCTGCCAAATTTTTATTTCTTAGAAAATTTTGTCAAAATTTTATTTCTATAGAAATTTTGTAAAAATTTTATTTCTACAGAAAATTTTTATTTCGATAGAAAATTTTGTCAAAATTGTATTTCTACAGAAAATTTTATTTCTATAGAAAATTTTTGTCAACATTTTATTTTTATAGAAAATTTTGTCAACATTTTATTTCTATGGAAAATTCTGCCAAAATTTTATTTCTTAGAAAATATTGTCAAAATTTTAATTCTATAGAAAATTTTGTCAAAATTTTATTTCTATAGAGAATTTTCTCAAAATGTTATTTTTATAGAAAATTTTGTCAAAATTTTATTTCTATAGAAAAATTTTGTCAACATTTTATTTCTATAGAAAATTTTGTCAAAATTTTATTTCTATGGAAAATGTTGTCAAAATTGTACTTTTATAGAAAATTCTGCCAAAATTTTATTTTTTATTTCGATAGAAAATTTTGTCAAAATTGTATTTCTACAGAAAATTTTGTCAAAATTGTATTTCTACAGAAAATTTTGTCAAAATTGTATTTCTACAGAAAATTTTGTCAAAATTGTATTTCTACAGAAAATTTTGTCCAAATTTTATTTCTATAGAAACATTTTTTCAACATTTTATTTCTATAGAAAATTTTGTCAAAATTTTATTTCTATAGAAAATTTTGTCAAAATTGTATTTCTACAGAAAATTTTATTTCTGTAGAAAATTTTTGTCAACATTTTATTTTTATAGAAAATTTTGTCAAAATTTTATTTCTATGGAAAATTCTGCCAAAATTTTAATTCTATAGAAAATTTTGTCAAAATTTTATTTCTATAGAGAATTTTGTCAAAATTTTATTTCTATGGAAAATGTTGTCAAAATTGTACTTTTATAGAAAATTCTGACAAAATTTTATTTCTTAGAAAATTTTGTCAAAATTCTATTTCTATAGAAAATGTAGCCAAAAGTTTATTTCTATAGAAATATTGTCAAAATTTTATTTCCACAGAAAATTTTGTCAACATTTTAAATTTTTGAAAAATTACCGATTTGACGAAAACGGGCCAAAATCAACCAATAAATGAACCTAACCCATAAAATTTAATAATTTTTTGGACCAATTTTGGTCCAGTCGGACCATGCAATTCTGGTACATAATACAAAAACGATCTCAAGCTTGAAAAATTCCTTTCTAGTTCATATTAAAAATATTTGTTTTCTTTTATAAAAATTTGTTTTCTTTTATAAAAGTTTGGAGAAAACCTTACCAAAAAAACTACCAAACACAAAAAATCTTATTTTGCAACATTTTATTTCTATACAAAATTTTGTCAACATTTTTTTCGATAGAAAATTTTCTCAAAAATTTTCTATAGAAAATTTTCTCAAAATTTTATTTCGATAGAAAATTTTCTCAAAAAAAAAAAAAAAAGAATTGAATACAAAATTTTGTCAAAATTTTATTTTTTTAGAAAATTTTGTCAACATTTTATTTTTAATAGAAAATTTTGTCAACATTTTATTTTTAATAGAAAATTTTGTCAAAATTTTATTTGTTATAGAAAATGTGGGAAGTACTTCATAGTTGGAGAGGAATATTTGACAAAATCTACCAAAACATCAAGAATTCTATTAATCTAGCAAATAGTAAAAAATCTACAATTTTTGGTAGAAGTCTACCAACAGTGGCAACCGTGAACTTAACCCATAATTTGAGAATTGCTTATTTATTATGGGAAAATAAATTTCGTATCTATAAGATTAATAATCTCCCACCACCCGAAATAAATTTCGGATCCACTCACGATGGGAAATTATTGCTCAAGAGTTATAGAATTGGCCAACGTCATTAAAATTGTGAAGATACTTTGTATTTCCACATTGCAATTGAATAGAAAAAAAGTAACTTCATAAAGTAACGACATCTACCGATAATAGCTATGGCTGTGACTTCACCACGATAGCTAAATTTTATAAAAAAATTAAAAAAAAAAAATCATTTAACTATAACTGCGATTTTGTGAAAATTGTCTTAAAAAATTCTAATAAGAAAAAATGCAATAACGATTTTCTTTATGTTTTCCTTTAATAAAATAATTATTTAAAATCTAAGCATTTTGAATAAGAAACAATAAAAAATAAAATATAATTAAAAATGATTTAAAAATATTTTCCGTTTTTTTTATATCAAAAAAATATATATTTAAATTAAATACTTAAATATATTGGATAGATTATAGATGTAGAAATATATCGATAGAAAAATTATATATGTTTTATTTAAAAATACAAATTTCATGATTTTTTATGCCTACGATTTTTCTTCATTCTTTCTTTGTTGTGATATTTCTACAAATTAATTTTCGGGTTTTTAATTTGTTCAATACCTTCTGGGTGTGAAAGATGTTGGTACGATTGTAACAATGTATCTCGAATTTCTCGTTTCGTTTTCTATTAAAATGGAATACAATTTGCTTTTCTCTATATATATTTATATGTATAGGTATATGATTTTGTTTTATATAGCGTTTTTTTTAAATACATTAAAAATTAAAATAATAAAAAATAATTTAATAATGATAAAATAAAATAGTTAAAAAAACATATAAAAGAAAAAAATACTACAGGCTTCCTTGTTGGTTATCTTCGAATTGTTTTTTTTTGTTTTGTTTTTCATATAAGGTTTTTGCTTTGTTTTATTTGCCATGTAACAAAAGATAGTTTTGAACCAGCCATTGTGTGTAGGTTATCGTTATGCTTAAGAAACCTCTTTTCTTCCATTATGCCATTCAGCTGCTGTATTCATTGATGATATCATCATTGCCCATAGTCCAATAGTGATCGAGGATATCCTCGCTGGTAAAACGTACATCTGGATCGGATTGTAGCATATTGGCAATAAGATCACGCACTCCATTACCAATACCGGACCAATAGGGGTTGGGAAATTCATAGACACCGGAGATAATTGCATCAAACAAAGGTTCCTGCTGATTGTCGGGCGAGACAAATGGTGGGAAACCGCACAAAAGTATATATAAGATTATACCGGCAGCCCATACATCAATCTGTGAAAAGAAATATTGAAAAAAAAAAAACGACAAACTTGAGTACATTTATGCAAAATATGTATATAGCATCAATAGATATGTGCTTTTTTGAGTGGTCGTCGATTCAATTATAATATAAATATAAGGCTATCTATCAGAAACTTCAGAGTCTTAAGGAGCAATAATTTTGATGGAGGGAAATCATTTTGAGATATTTTCATATTCATACTTTATTTGTTATTTGAAAGACCTATGGCGAATTATAACAAAATGATGAATTCAGCTTCTGTTTAAATCTTATGAAACTATAATTATACGAGGATGGTCTGGTAAGTATATAGTTGGTCTACAAAAAAGAGCAAACATTTCCGAAAATTGGCATTTGCTTGTTATCATTGCCTCCTTTTAATTTGATACGTTTCGGTTGGCAATGCTACCATCTAATTCATCGGTTGGCAATGCTACCATCTAATTCATCTAAAAAAGAGCCAAAATTCAAAAATTGAGTTTTTTTGTCATAATCATAATCGTATATTCGATTTTCGACGTACTTATTTAAAAATAGAGTGAAATATTTTGATATTGGTCCATCGCCTGATAACCGAAATCAAATTTTAACGAAAAAATCGAGAAGCAAATTTGGATTGAAAGCGAAGTGTGCTGTAGCTCTTTTTACAGTGGCAACGTCAAATGTGGGCTTTTCAATAGTCGTAAAAGTCGAAAGGTGCCTGTTTTTAAGATTCAAACAAAAAAATCTAAATTTGGCTAAAGGCCTGATATGTATGCCCGGCTATTGATATACTAAGGGCACATTGCTTTAATTAAGCATCTAACCGTCCCAATAACTCGACGTAGTAGAGCCCCGTGATCGTTTATCCTTCGACCTTGTTCACTTCTTGGGAATCTCAGAAAACGGTTGCTATAACCTTTCTAGTCGGAAGGGTAGACAATCCATACTCCAGGCCTATCGAGACGTTAAAAGTGGGCTTTTCAATAATAGTCAGTTCCAAAGTCCCATTTCGACTTTTTTAAAATACCAAAAAATCTAAATTTGGATATAGGGTTGATATTTATGTTCGGTGAGTGAAATTCTAAGAGAACATTTCTTCGATTCCCGAGATTTTTTTACCTTTCTGCTAGTAATCGATGTTGAAAGGGTAGACAATCCCTAATCCAGGCCTGAGAAATAGATCCTGTCCGCTCTTATTGAACTCCTATTTATGCCCAGAGAGGTCAAAGAGTCCACTTAATCAATTCAATACCGAATCGCCCCAATAACTTGACGAATTAAGTCCCGATTACCCTTCCCGGTAAACGATGTTGATCAAACCAAAAAAATATATTTTTGTCTTTAATCACGAAATTAATTGATCCTATTAATTTTTATTAAAAAATTAATTATTAATTTTATGATTAATTTTTATTAAAAAAATTAATTATTAAAAATTAATTTATTAAAATAAATTAAAAAAATAATTAATTATACAATTATTTTTCGAGCTTTTTGGACAGATATAGATTAAGGAACATGGTTAATAGAGCCATTGAAAAGAAAACGCCAGATACAAATCTATACACGCCTGGACTGTACATGTTTCGGTTCGGGCGAATGAACCTTTCCACAGCCTTTAGTATAGATCTGGCTGGGAGAGATAACTCAATTTTGGTATAACTAATTTTTGTGAATGATTTTTTTGTTGAATCAATTAAAGTTTTAATTGAATATTTTTTTAAACTCAATTCAAAATTTAATTGACAAAATTTTAGGAATTTTTGCGAGTTTTTGCTACTTTAGATTATTACTCATTTCCTATTTTCTAAAATCCGTGAACATTCTCGCTTCCCCTACTCGGTAATAACGTTATGACCCGGTCGACAGTAGCTGTTGACGAGAATGTACTACACGATACGTTAACGCAAGACTCCATGTTGAGAAATTCGTCAAAACAGCACTCCAAAAATTAAACAAAGAGGCATCCATCGTACTCTTCGTATTTTGTATCTATCGACTACAACATTTTCTGCGTCATACCCAAAGAAGGCTGTTACCTTCGATAATGAAGAGAACCTGTCAATCTGGGTCAAAAGCTTCTACGGCACCACACTGAAAATCGGATTTTCTCGGTTTTAAAAATCTGGACTGTTTTCCTAAACCGGTGGGCGTTGTTTTTTTTTAACACTAACAACCTGTTTTTTCCTAAATATCATAAAAAATCGTTGCATTACATTGAAACCAACGAAACTCGGGTTTGAAGCACGGTTGCCACGCGATACAAAAATAATCTACCAAAATTTTAAGAAAATCTTACAAAAAAACCTATTTTGCAGATTTTGATTTCTATAGAAAATTTTGTCAAAACTTTCTTTCTATAGAAAATTTTGTCAAAATTTTATTTCTATAGAAAATTTTGTCAAAATTTTATTTCTATAAAAAATTTTCTCAATATTTTAATTCTATAGCAAATTTTGTCAAATTTTATTCCTGTAGAAAATTGTATCACAATTTTATTTCTATAGAAAATTTCCTCAAAATTCTGTTTCTATAGAAAATTTTGTCAAAATTTTATTTCTATAGAAAATTTTGTCAAAATTTTATTTCTATAGAAAATTTTGTCAAAATTTTATTTTTGTGTCAAAATGTTATATATAAATTTTATTTCTAAAGGAAATTTTGTCAAAATTTTATTTCTATAGAAAAATTTGTCAAAATTTTATTTCTATAGAAAATTTTGTCACATTTTATTTCTATAGAAAATTTTGTTAAAATTTTATTCCTGTAGAAAATTGTGTCACAATTTGATTTCTATAGAAAATTTTGTCAAAATTTTATATCTATAGAAAATTTTGTCAAAATTTTATTTCTATAGAAAATTTTGTCAAAATTTTATTTCTATAGAAAATTTTGTCAAAATTTTATTTCAATAGAACATTTTATCAAAATTTTACTTATGTAGAAAATTTTGTAGAAATTTTATTTCTATAGAAAATTTTGTCAAAATTTTATTTCTATAGAAAATTTTCTCAAAATTTTATTTCTATAAAAAATTTTGTCAAAATTTTATTTCTATCGAAAATTTTGTCAAAATTTTATTTCTATAAAAAATTTTCTCAATATTTTATTTCTATACGAAATTTTGTCAAAATTTTATTTCTATAGAAAATTTTCTCAAAATTCTATTTCTATAAAAAAATTTTCTCAATATTTTATTTCTATAGGAAATTTCGTCAAAATTTTATTTCTATAAAACATTTTGTCAAAATTGTATTTCTATACGAAATTTTGTCAAAATTTTATTTCTATGGAAAATTTTCTCAAAATTTTATTTCTATAAAAAAATTTTCTCAATATTTTATTTCTATAGGAAATTTCGTCAAAATTTTATTTCTATAAAACATTTTGTCAAAATTGTATTTCTATAGAAAATTTTGTCTATAGAAAATTTTGTCAAAATTTTATTTCTATAGAAATTGTGTCAAAATTTTATTTCTATAGCAAATTGTGTCAAAATTTTATTTCTATAGAAAATATTGTCAAAATTTTATTTCTATAAAAAAATTTTCTCAATATTTTATTTCTATAGGAAATTTCGTCAAAATTTTATTTCTATAAAACATTTTGTCAAAATTGTATTTCTATAGAAAATGTTGTCAAAATTTTATTTCTATAGCAAATTGTGTCAAAATTTTATTTCTATAGAAAATATTGTCAAAATTTTATTTCTATAAAAAAATTTTCTCAATATTTTATTTCTATAGAAATTGTGTCAAAATTTTATTTCTATAGAAAATATTGTCAAAATTTTATTTCTATAGAAAATGTTGTCAAAATTTTATTTCTATAGAAAATTTTGTCAAAATTTTATTTCAATAGAAAATGTTAAAGTATTATTTCTATAGAAAAATTTGTCAAAATTTTATTTCTATAGAAAATGTTGTTAAAGTATTATTTCTATAGAAAAATTTGTCAAAATTTTATTTCTATAGAACATTCTATCAAAATTATATTTCTATAGAACATTTTGTCAAAATTGTATTTCTATAGAAAACTTTTGTATACTTTCAGACAAAATAATTGTTTTCTTCCTAGATCAAATTCAGGTTTTTGTCTTATTTTCTTCTATGCTTACCTTCAAACCATAACCAGTTTCCATAAGAATTTCTGGAGCCACATATGTTGGTGTACCACATACAGCATATAATGGTTCAGTGACTTCACACGCCAATCCGAAATCGGCTAATTTTAAAACGATTACATTGCCGCTTTCATCAAGTTCAACCTGTTTTGGGGAAAGACACACACAAACAACACAAAAAAGATGTTTTAGAATTTCATTAAATATCGTAAACTTGATCAAGACTTACCAATAAATTTTCGGGTTTGATGTCACGATGTACAATGCTCATGGAATGTAAATATGCCATAGCCGAAGCTAAATGTTTTATCATTACTCTTGATTGATCTTCAGAGAATCGGGTTACTCGTGTGATAGCATCAAACAAGTCACCACCTAAATTGGTAAGAAGAAATTTGTATTAGGCTATTTCTCAATCATGGGGTAGGGGAATTATACTTACCCCCAACATACTCCAGCACCAAATACATATTGGCTTGTTGATCAACATCCATTATCAATGAAATAATGTGAGGATGTGATAATTTCTTCATAACGCGAACTTCATCATCTATGTAGTGCTCTTTGCCCTTGCACTTACTTTTATCGATGATTTTCAGTGCGTAAGTATGACCACTTTGGCGATCCTTGCATTTCAGTACAATGGCAAAATTACCATCACCAATGATTTGTCCCAAAATATAACGTTCCCTTATTACTGTTGGTAATTCTTGGGCATCAATGCCACTCTCATTTAGTAAGAGTTTCTCTTCATCTAATGCCGATGTGTCATAGGTTTTTTTGCTCTTTACAGGCATCTTTGGTTTTGGACCTTTACATAGGGTGCCGGCGGTACGTAAATTTTTACGTATAGCTTGTAAGGCTTTATGCTCATCGTTTTCAAGACGAAAATCTTCGGGATTGTTAACACGTTCGGTGCCATAGGCAAAGAAAACATCTTCGCTACCAAAAAATCCAGCTAATTGTGTTACCGGAATGCCAGACAAAGTAAAAACTTTACGCACATAACCAGTGTCGAGTTTGACTTTTTGTGTTATTGCCGTTAGGACATGATCAAAACTGGGACTGTTACGTTTATTCAGAAGTAGACGCATTAATTTACGTGGTCGTGTACCATTTCGTATGAGTGTAACAATACGTGGATGCACGACACTGTCACGTTCACTCATTTTTCCCAATATGGGACTGCCATTAGTATTGGGGCCAGAGGAATTTGTCATAGCACCACCACCGCTGCCACCACCACCACTACCATTTCCTATGTTATTGGTATTTGTTGAGCCATTCTTTAATGGCGATGAGGGTCTATAGTATTTCGATAGGCGATTTGATGTTTTATTGGATATTGATAGATTTGTCAAGGGCTGTGATGTGGTATTGTATTCGACTTTTTTGAAATTCTCATTATTACAGGAACACACATAGCTTTGGCCATCTTCCAGTTCTTCCAAAGTCGAGATCTATGAAAGGTATAAGAATAAGAGAAAATTACACAATTAACTTGAAAATGGATTTATTGCTTGGGAGACTTACCTTTTTACCACACATGGTATAAATGGTGCGTACAGCACCTGGAATTTTAACATTTTCTTCTAAAAGTCTTGTAAGGTCTTCAAATAGGCTTTCAAATGATCTGCGAAGAAAATATGGAAAGCATTTTACAATATACCATTTTTGTCTTACATTCGAGGGGGTAACTACAATCAAATGTTAAAATTCAATACGGTATGGCAGTGTTGCCAGGGAAAATTTTCGGTTTACCCTACAAGGACAAAAAAAGATCCATACTTTCTCCTAAATTCCCCAAAAAATTCCCTACAATTTCCTATATACTCGTAGAGATAAAATGTTGACAAAATGTTCTACAAAAAAATTTGAGAACATTTTCTATAGAAAAAAATTTTTGACAAAATTTTCTATAGAAATAAAATTTTGACAACATTTTCTATAGAAATAACATTTTGCAACATTTTCTATAGAAATAAAATGTTGACAAAATTTTCTATAGAAATAAAATTTTGAGAAAATTTTCTATAGAAATAACATTTTGAGAAAAATTTCTAAAAAATAAATTTTTGACAAAATTTTCTATAGAAATAAAATTTTGAAAGAAATAAAATTTTCTTTTCCTCTGTTGGTTAAGCTACACTTGTAGTTTAGTCAATGCATGGCTTTAAGCTGAGATCAAAAACAACAAATAAAATTTTGACAAATTTGTCTACAGAAATAAAATTTTCTATAGAAATAAAATTTTGACAAAATTTTCTATAGAAATAAAATTTTGACAAAATTTTCTATAGACATAAAATTTTGTCAAAATTTTCTATAGAAATAAAATTTTGAAAAAAGTTGTCTATAGAAACAACATTTTGACAAAATTGTCTATAGAAATAAACAATTTTGACAAAATTGTCTATAGAAATAAAATTTTGACAAAATTTTCTATAGAAATAAAATATTGACAAAATTTTCTAAAGAAATAAAATTTTGAGAAAATTTTCTATAGAAATAAAATTTTGACAAAATTTTCAATAGAAATAAAATTTTGAGAAAAATTTCTAAAGAAATAATATTTTGACAAAATTTTCTATAGAAATAAAATTTTGAGAAAATTTTCTATAGAAATAAAATTTTGACAAAATTGTCTATAGAAATAAAATTTTGACAAAATTTTCTATAGAAATAAAATTTTGGAAAAAATTCTATAAAAATAAAATTTTGACAAAATGTTCTATAGAAATAAAATTTTGACAAAATTTTCTATAGAAATAAAATTTTGACAACACTTTCTATAGAAATAAAATTTTGAGAAAATTTTCTATAGAAATAAAATTTTGACAAAATATTCTATAGAAATAAAATTTTGGAAAAAGTTTCTATAAAAATAAAATATGGAAAAAGTTTCTATAAAAAATGTTTGACAAAATTTTCTATAGAAATAAAATTTTGAGAAAATTTTCTATAGAAATAAAATTTTGACAAAATTTTCTATGGAAATAAAATTTTGACAAAATTTTCTATAGAAATAAAATTTTGACATAATTTTCTATAGAAATAAAATTTTGATAACATTTTCTATAGATATAAAATTTTGACAAAATTTTCTATAGAAATAAAATTTTGACAAAATTTTCTATAGAAATAAAATTTTGACAACATTTTCTATAGAAATAAAATTTTGACAACATTTTCTATAGAAATAAAATTTTGACAAAATTTTCTATAGAAATAAAATTTTGACAAAATTTTCTATAGAAATAAAATTTTGGCAAAATTTTCTATGGAATAAAATGTTGAGAAACATTTCTAAAGAAATAAAATTTTCTATAGAAATAAAATTTTGACAAAATTTTCTATAGAAATAAAATTTTGACAAAATTTTCTATAGAAATAAAATTTTGACAAAATTTTCTATAGAAATAAAATTTTCAGAAAATTTTCAATAGAAATAAAATTTTGAGAAAATTTTCTGAAGAAATAAAATTTTGACAAAATTTTCTATAGAAATAAAATTTTGACAAAATTTTCTATAGAAATAAAATTTTGACAAAATTTTCTCTAGAAATACAATTTTGACAAAATTTTCTATAGAAATAAAATTTTGACAAAATTTTCTATAGAAATAAAATTTTAACAAAATTTTCTATAGAAATAAAATTTTGACAAAATTTTCTATAGAAATAAATTTTGAGAAAATTTTTTATATAGGAACATTTGTTTGGTGGATTGGTTACCATATATTGTTAAAGATCAAGCCTTGCTGGGTTCTAATTTCCTCCTTTAGAGCCTTCAAAATGTAAAAATTATAAAAAAATGAGTTGAGTGAAAAAACCCACATTGTGCCCCAACGACCCTACAAGACTATAAATATTAGAAAAAAATCTACATGAAGGTAATTTCCCCTACTTCTGGCAACACTGCCGGTACGGTCACACTAGGCAAAAATTATAAAATAAGTCGTCACCATAGCCAAACCAGAAAACATTTTTTGCTCATATTTGATCTATAAGATCACAATTGGAGCATCTTCCTAAAACGACATCTAGATATTTCAAAAATGCTCTTAGAAAGAAGTTTGACACTCATTTTGGTCAGATATTTGCCTAGAGTGACTATATACTCATAGAGATTTATTTACTCCTTACCTATAACGTTCATTTGAAACTGGAATGGTTATACCAGGATAGAAACGATCACCGTTACGATAGAATTTTATTCGTCTTGCCTTTCGTGTTGGTGTTCGACTCGATGAAATGCGTTTTTTTATATTCGCTGCTGTCACAGCAGCTGCGGCCAGTGTGGTAGTTGTTGTACCACTACCACCGCCACCACTGCCATTCGTTGTTTTCAAACTTAAGGGCGCTGTATCAGCGCCACCGCCGCCGCCTTCTCCGCCTCCCCCAATGCCATTATCGACTCCACCATTACCGGTGCCCATAAGGCCCTGTGTTGATGATGATGAGGCACCACTAAGCGAACCATTCGATTTGCAATTTAATTCAGCACCCAGACTTATGCTACCACTATTCATTGAACTGTTCAGATCCAGGTCTTGTAATTCTTTTTCAATCTCGGAATTTGAGCTGGCTGGACTATTGCTGCGACTTAACTGGGTAAGGCTATCATTCATGTGTATGGCGGCCTTTTGCAAATGCATAGCTGCTGTTACAGTCGATGATGTTGTTTGCGCTGGAGGTGGTGGCGATGATGATGACGATGCTGATGTGTTGCTAGTTGTCAGCGCTTGTGGATTTGTGGCTGATAATGGTGACATTAATGCATTATTCAAATGATTATTAACGGTTTGAACCTCCATTCTGGAAAAAGAGAAACAAAGATATCAAATTAAATTAATTTTGTATGACAATATTTTTATGTAAAAAATATTAATATGTTAATAAAAAATTCTATATTAACAAGATAGTTCATTGCGTGATCGAAAAAGGATGATCTCTCATAAGACTTTATTCTATACGAACAGAGTGTCACGAAAGGTTAGGCAAGCAATCAAGTCACCAGAAAATATAGTTTTTAAACCTTTTTGCTCGTTTCTGAACCGGAATAACCTTCCCTTTTTTCCAGATAGCTGGTATTTCGAGGCTGCTGAGACAAATATTAAAGGAATGGTCAGAAAACTAGCACCATCCAACATTCTGGCGGCCTTGCACGACAAGCGATCTTTGCGTACTCGACAAATTGTCTGCAGAAGTCATTTGTCATACAGTTGTCATCCTTCGGAGTCTGGGGTCCGAGAGATTCCGATTTGACCATAACCGTTTGGATCCATGATCAGATTCCATCAAATGCTTGCGTTATTTTTCTCGCTTCTGGGTGACTACAAGCCAACCGAGCTCCTTAGCGAGACTTGGGATCTGTGATCAGATCTTGATGGTTCCATGGAAAAATTCGGACGGATGTCGAATATCCGCCCGAATACATTTTTGGCACGTCCTCGTAAAGACATCCCTGAAGATCTTCTCTCCAGCCGCCACTGACATTGGCAAATTCGTACTCCGTTAGCGAGGTAAATAGCAACCAATTAGCTTTACCTAAGTTGTGGCGGTGGCTGTCCCTAAACCAATTTTCACAGTGAATGGGTGGTGGTAAGAGTTCATGGCCGTATCCCCCTAACTGACGACCATAGCGGGCTGTCTTGGCTGAGTATACGCCTTTGTCATCTGATTGCAGGATCTGCGATCTGGCGGTGCTCGACAAACTATTTGCAGAAGGCATTCGCCGTACGGTTTTCATCCTTCAAAGTTTGCAACCCAAACGAAATGGAGACGTTGTCTTTACATCTGGGGACGGAGAAGTTCCGAATCGTTTGGATCCAAGATCAGACTCCTTCAAATGCTTGCGCCACTTCTTAGCTTCTTCGCTTAGCAAGACTTGGGATCTGGGACCACGGAGAAATTTAGACGGATGTCGGAGATCCGACCCTCTGGTATACATTTTTTTGCATGCCTCGTCAAGACATCCCTGAAGATATTCTCTCCAGCCGCCACTGACATTGGCAGCGGCAAACTCGTACAACCGTTTGCATTCAAGATCGGTCTTCTCCAAATGTTCTCGCTACTGGGTGGCTACAAGCCGGTCTATCTCATTAGCGAGACTTGGAATCTGGGATCAGATCTTGATGCTTCCATAGAGAAATTCGGACGGATGTCGAATATCCGCCCACTGGTGTACATTTTTGGCACGCCCTCATCAAGACATCCCTGAAGATATTCTCTCCAGTTGCCACTGACATTGGCAGTGGCAAATTCGTACTCCGTTAGCGGGGTAAATAACACCCAATTAGATTTACCTAAGTTCATAAACGTTCTTTTCTCAGGAATAACGATATCTGTCCTTAAATCAATTTTCACAGTGATTGGGTGGTGGTCAGAGTTAATGGCTGTGTCCTCTTAACTGATAACCATAGAGAGCTGTCTTGGCTGACTCGCCTTTGCCTTCTGATTGCAGTTTCTGCGATTTGGGGTGCTCGACAAATTGTATGCAGAAGGCACTACCCGTACGGTTTTAATCCTTCAAAGTTTGTCACTCTAACGTAATGGAGACCTTGTCTTTCCCTTTGGGGGTTCGACAGGTTCCGAAAAGTCGACCACAACCGTTTGGATATAAGATCAGTCTCCTCCAAATGCTTACGCCAATTCTCTTTCTTATGGGTGGCTACAAGCCGGTCGATCTTCTTAGCAAGATTCGGTATCATAAGACGAGATGGGTGCTGACTCCGAACCTGATCCGCCTTTTTATCTGCCAGCCTTCATGCTTCCAAAAGGAAATTCGGACGGATGTTGGGGATCCAACACACCGTTGTCAAGACATTCCTGAATATATTCTCTCCAGCCGTGGGGCATTGGTAAACTGGTACTCTGTTAGCAAGATAAATAGCTCACAGTTAGTATTACTTAAGTTCATAAATGTTCTCTTCTCGGGAATAAGGGTGTTTGTTTCTAAAGCTATTTTCACCATGGTCGGGAGGTGGTCTGAGTTTATGGCTATGTCCTGGCGTTCATTACTATGTCGTGGCTGATGACCATAGGGGGCTGTTTGGTATGAGTGCACGGTCTGCGATCTGGGGTGCTCGCCAAATTGTATGCGGAAGATATTAGCCGTACAGTTTTAATCCTTCAAAGTTTGCCACCCAAACGTAATGAAGATGCTGTCTTTCCCTTTGGGGGTCCGACAGGTTCCGAAACGTCGAACACAAGCGTTTGGACCCAAGTCTCCTCCAAATGCTTACGCCTCTTTTCTCGCTTATGGGTGGCTATCTACCAAGCAAGATTCGAGATCTTAAGATGAACTTGGTTTCCTTTCCGGATTACGTCCTTTTTATCTGCCTTCGTGCTTCCAAGAGGAAATTCGGGCGGATGTTGGGGAACCAATACACCCTGGTCAAGATATTCCTGAAGATCTTCTCTCCAGCCATGGGGAATTGGCCAACTCGTACTCAATTTGCAAGATAAATAGCTCCCAGTTAGTATTAATTAATTCCGGATATCATCCCTTCCATGATCATAAAATAAATTTCCATAGAGAAATTTAGATGGATGTCAGAGATCCGAACCGCTGGTATACATTTGGTTCACACCCTCATCAAGACATCCCTGAAGATCTTCCCTCCAGCCGCTGCTGACATTTGCAGGGCCAGTGGCAAATTCGTACTCCGTTAGCCAGTTATCCTAACCGAAGTTCATAAATGTTCTTTACTCGGGAATAACGTTGTCTGTAAAAAGCTTCATAGGAAAAGCTGGTGAGCATCCACAGAAATTAAGTACTGAAACCGAAATCGATCGGTTACCACCAAATTAGCCACCGCTGAAAACTTCTGTTAAAAGGTTAAAGTTCAATGTTCACGGCATTGTACATCTCATCAACCAATCCAACCTTAAGGACCCTTGTATCTTTCCCGTTTTGTGTATACATACCACCATTTTACCAAATGTTTAGAATTTCCTAAAACCAAAAAATGCTAACATTTACATATAGAGATAAACTAATATTTGTTGCAATTCGAATGGCGAGTTGAATGTTGGTCAATGGTAAGCAAAAACAGAAAATGAAATAAACACGAAAATTAAAGGAGGAATTCCCATAACGACTTTCAAAAGTAGCAGCAGTAACCAGTTCGGTTACTGGTAATTACAGAATGTTTACTTTTATTACATAATTCAATGTATTGTACACTAAAAAAAAAGGTTTAACTTCGTAAAAAAAAACTTTTCAAGGCAAGCAAATTTTGCCATAAAATGTTTCCTGTAAGAGCTTATCAACCCAAATTTATGACAAGCGAACGATTGTTTCTAATTTTTTTTTAAATGCTTTTAATGAACATTTTATTTAGTCTATTTAAAATTTCTTTCTTCTGAAAATAAAACGCATCTTTCAGTGTATATTTTTTTTTCCACGACACAAAATAAACATTAGCTTTGAGAGGTTAATACACAGAAAAAAAAGTCACGAACATTTTTCCAAATAAAGTCTTAATTGAATTTTAAAAATTATTCAATTAAAAATTTAATGCATTCAACAAATTTTTTAATTGAAACAAAAATCAATCATAAAAATTTTTAATTGGATCAATTAATTTTTTAATTGATTTCTGTGATTGAAGACATTTCAATTTAAAATTAATTGGATCAATTAATTTCGTGATTGAAGACAAAAAAATATTTTTGGTGTGTAAAGGAAAATATTCATTGATTTATTTCTTTTTATATTCCACAAACATTCCATGAAAATGCTTACAATTTCCATACATGCCAGCTAATATTGAAAGTTTATAGCGTTACCATAAAAACTTTAAATTTACACAAGTGTATGCCTTTTGGCAAATAGCAACTTTGCCAAAGAGCTAATTTGCGAAAAAGTTTTTTTTTCGCAAATGGATTTCTGTTTCAAAAACTTTTGGCAAATCAATTGAAGGAGAAAACAAGAACTAAGAGAAACTATTAATTACTTAAAAAAACAATTAGCCTAAGAGTTTTCATTTCCCCCATTTGGTATAAAATCGAAAGAAAACTTTTAAAAATTTTAACTTTCACATATATTGTAACCACTTAAAAAATAATAATAGATATTTTGATAGATCCAAAAACAAAGTACACCTGTTTTCTTATTTTTCCATTCATGAAAATTATCATTTTTTTTTCATTTAAAAAAGCTTTAATATCTAAACCAGACACAGCTGCATAGGTTAACGCCTAAAAATCTGGATCATATTACGTTAAAAGAGAAAATATAATAAATTTCCTTGCCTACTTTTAGGTGAGGTATCCACAGTCAGGCTTTTGCTACTTGCTTTAGGGGGTAAGCACGCAAGTCTATACAAACTTTAAGGAAATCACTAAATGGCCTAAAGAGTTTCTGTTCTCGTTTTTCCGTGAAGAACTAATTGCCGTATATATATATATATATATATATATATATATATATTTTTAATATAGGGTAACATATGAGGAATGTAGCTGCTGGCCTGCACAAGAGATTATTAGTTTAGATGGCTTGTAATATATTATAGATGTTACACCCAGAGAAGGAATATGATCACCTCAAACATGTTTTAAGAGCAAAATGTTTTTTTTGGGTGGTGACCATGTAACATGGTTTTCGCAACCATGTTATTTTCTCGGAAATCATGTATCTGTTTTCGGCAAGCAGGTTATATTTTACGAGAAAATAACATTATAGTGACAAACATGTTACAAGGTCACCATACAAAAATAACATTTTGCTCTTGAAACATGTTTGAGGTGATCATATTCCTTCTCTGCGTGTATAATCAGCATCCATATCTTTCGAAAAATATCAATGATATTATTTTGAATAAATCAATAAATAAAAATTTGGTCTATACTCTAACTTTTTGTGAAAATATATTGAATTTTAAGAATTATGCTTTAAACTCTTAACACAGAAAAAAAATTCACGAAAATTAAAGTCTTAATTGAGTTTTAAAAATTATTCAATTAAAAATTTAATTATTTTAATGTTAGCCTGATATCAACGCAGGCTGGTTTTTCGTCCAAATCAATTACTTTACATTAATTACAATTTTAAATGCGAGCTAATTGGACATGGAGATTAAGGAATTGGTATTATTATGCTATTGAAAAGAAAATGCCAGATACCCATCTTACAAGCCTGACTATACACATGTTTCAGTGTTGGCTAATCCACATTTCCATAGTCTCTAGTAAGACTTACTAGAAATGTGGATTAGCCAACACTGAAACATATGTATAGTCAGGCTTGTAAGATGGGTATCTGGCATTTTCTTTTAAATAGCATAATAATAAAAATTTAATTGTTTCAACAAATTTTTTAATTGAAAAAAAAAAATCAATCACAAAAATTAATAGTTTCAATTAATTGTTTAATTGGATCAATTAATTTTTCAATTGATTTTCAATTAATTTTTTATTTGATACTATCATTTCCATGATTAAAGACATTTCAATTAAAAAATTAATTGGATCAATTAATTTTGTGATTGGACCAGAATTTGTTTTGTGTGAAAATTTCATAGTTACACCCAAAAATATTAATCTATCTTAGATTAGGTTAGGTGGCAGCCCAATATTTCGGGCTCACTTAGACTATTCAGTCCATTGTGATAAATGAACCTATCTTAAAAAAATTGTGTAAAGATAAATTCGTGAGTTAAATACGTGGTTTATGTCTCGGCCAAGCAAAAAAAATATGGTTGCCAGATTCAAATGGCCTATTGTCTGGAATTTTGGAAAAAGTTGGCTGCATTAAAAAAATTTGGATTTCGTAAATCCCCAAATATGAGGAATAAAACTATTTGTTAAAATATTTAAATAAATTTTGTTGTTTTTGATTTCAGCTTAAAACCATGCATTAACTAAACTACAAGCTTAGCTTAACCAACAGAGGAAAAGAATGTTTGTCAAATTTATTTGGGCAAAGCCCTATAGACTGCAAGATGGTTGGATGGACGCTCGTTTCGGAATTACCACATTCCTCATCAGCATTCTCTACTTGCAGCGAAATTATCAACCAATTATCAGAATAAATTCAGGCAGTTCACTAGACCCAAAGTGAACCACACTTGAAGCTTCCGTAAAAAGGTTTATGATAGCCGGCCTTTGCCGAAATAAATTGAAATCTTATTTTAAAAGTATATTTAGTTAGAAATATTATTGAATAACTTGTAACTGGACATGACATAGAAAATCTGGAAATTCCAGCCCATTCCACTCCATCTGGCAACCCTAAAAAAATGCAAATTTGTGGAACGAATTTAACTTGTGGAAATCATTCCAAAACACAATTTTTTCTTAAAAAGAGGCAATTTTGTGGTGGGAAAATGACAAATAGTATTTGAGATATAGCGTCAAGAGATATCGGCTATATATAGCCCCGATATTGGAACGCCCCTATCAGGGAAACTATTCTTGACGAATTGACCAGACAAAATGTCAGTGGGACATACTGACGAGTATAAAAAATCAAAACTAAAAAATCAAAAATCTCATGTACAGTGTTTGAGTTATAGAGTCACCAGATATCGGCTATATATAGTCCAAATATTAGATCGCCCATATCTGGGAAACTTTTCGTGGTGAATTGACCAGACAAAATGCCAGTAATAGATATTGACGATGAAGAAGAAAAAAAAAAATAAAATTAAAAAATCAAAACTCTCATGGTCACCAATTTGACTTATAGCGTCACCAGATATCGGCTATATATAGTCCAAATATTAGATCGCCCATATCTGGGAAACTTTTCGTAGTGAATTGACCAGACAAAATGCCAGTAAAAGATATTGACGATGACAAAAAATCAAAATTAAAAAAATCAAAAGACTCATGATTAATATTTGAGATATAGCGTCACCAGATATCGGTAATATATAACCTCGATATTGGATCGCCCACATCTGGGAAAATACTCTTAGTGAACTAACCAGACAAAATGCCAGTAATAGATATTGACGGGGACAAAAAACCAAAATAAAAAATCTCATGTACAGTATTTGAGTTATAGCGTCACCAGATATCGGCTATGTATAGTCCCAATACTAGATTGCCCATATCTGGGAAACTGTTCGTGGTGAATTGACCAGACAAAATGCCAGTGGGACATACTGACGAGTATAAAAAATCAAAACTAAAAAATTAAAAGTATCATGTTCAGTATTTGAGTTATAGCGTCACCTGATGTCGGCTATATATAGCCCCAATATTGGATCGCATATATCTAGGAAACCGTTCGTGGGGAATAGACCAGACGAGTATAAAAAACCAAAATTAAAAAATTAAAACTCTCATGGACACCAATTTGAGTTATAGCGTCACCAGATATGGGCTATATATAGCCCCGATATTGGAACGCCCCTATCAGGGAAACTATTCTTGACGAATTGACCAGACAAAATGCCAGTGGGACATACTGACGAGTATAAAAAATCAAAACTAAAAAATTAAAAGTCTCATGTACAGTATTTGAGTTATAGCGTCACCAGATATCGGCTATATATAGCCCCAATATTGGATCGCCTATATCTAGGAAACCGTTCGTGGGGAATTGACCAGAAAAAATGCCAGACGAGTATAAAAAAACTAAATTTAAAAAATCAAAAGTCTCATGTACAGTATTTGAGTTATAGTGTCACCAGATATCGGCTATATATAGTCCCAATACTAGATCGCCCATATCTGGGAAACTGTTCGTGGTGAATTGACCAGACAAAATGCCAGTAATAGATATTGGCGCGGATAAAAAAACCAAAATTAAAAAATCAAAAGTCTCATGTACAGTATTTGAGTTATAGCGTCACCAGATATCGGCTATATATAGACGCGATATTAGATCGCCCATATCTGGGAAAAGGCTCTTGGTAAAATGCCCAAAATGCCAGTGGTAGATATTGATCAGGAAATAAAACCAAAATTAGAAAATCAAAAGTCTCATGTACCGTATTTGAGATATCGTGGCACCAGATATCGTATATATAGTTATTTGTAAATATTATTTAATGTAATCAAAATTTATTTGGATTAATTAAAACTTTAATTATAAATATAAATGTTTTAAATCATTTTCTTAGCTGACTTCATATTTTAATTTGATTAACAAAGATCCGATACCAACACACAAAAAAATTCTGATTCAATTTAATAGATCCAATTAATTTTTTAATGGAAATGTCTTCAATCACGATAATGAAAATATCAATCACAGTTTTAATTGGCTATAAAACAAAAATACTTGATTAAAAAATCAATTGATTTCAATCGCAAATTCCAACTAATTTTTTAATTGATTCAATTAAAAATTTAATTGATACTGATGGCAAAACTCAATTAATTTTTTCATTAAAAAAGGTAACTAATTTGAATTACTTTCTGAACTGACATGGTGTTTTTAGTTTGATTATCGATTGCTTGAAAAAAATTAATTAAAAATTAAAAAAAAAATGTCCATCACTTTTACTAACTGACTTAGTCTTCCGAGTTTGATCAAAAATCGTTGGACTAATTGACGTAATGTTTCTAGTTTTATTAAAAAGTTAATTGTATCAATTAATTTTTTAATTCAAAAAGTTTTCAGCTTCAACTTTTTTATTTAGAAATATTTTGGTGATATTTTTCTGTGTAACTTTTAAGCCATACTATGAACTTTTAAGCCATACTATGAACATAACATATATAAAAATAATATGCATTTAATACTAGCGACGCCATCTATGTGTCAGACCGGGGACTTATCAGCCTACCTGTTATGGTTCATCTTTTGACAATATGCGATATATGCCAATTGGGAACTGCGGAGAAAAGATATGTGCAATTTCCTTGGCATTCCGGTATAGCCCCATATAAACTGATCCCCAAATTTGAATTCCGGAGTTTATTGGGAGAGCAAATTTCAACCGATCCGGTTGAAATCTGGTACGTAATTTAAGTATATGCCTCCTAACAAACATACAGAACTTACTACATATCGATCCTATAACTATATAGCCCCCTCATAAATCGATATGCAGATTTGATTTTTTAAACCTCCTGGAAGCTTCTGAATCTCATCACATCCGGTTCAAAGTTGATGTTTCCAAAATGAACGTTTCCAAAATTCTATAACTAAGCTTTAAATTCTAATATAATTAAATTCCAAAACTATTGTATATTCCCCCTTTCTGCCTGCTCAAAATACATAAAAATATTTAATTATATTCCTATTGATTTAGTTTCCAAGGATAAATTTACATATCCATAACAAATCATATCAATCTTATTTAGCAACACCCTTAACCACGAATAAGGCTTGTGACTTCAAAATTAGGTTACTATTCAACAACTCCAACTACAAAAGTGAAATGAACCAAGACAAAATGTTGAAGAAACAAAAACAGAAAAAAATTATAAAGCATATTTTTTATATTACCTTTAGGCACAATAACTAAGATAGAATTTTGTTAGCATAGTTACTTAACCGAATGCAGCTGGTGGTGGTGGTGGCCAACGTTTTAATTCTCTAGTTCCTATGAGAACACTACCACTAATGGTAAACATTTCAAGTTGATGATATTAAGCAGCACAGGTGTGGTTATCATGACCGTCAGGCTATAACCACAAACGATGGAGGAAAATAGAAACCAGAACAATGATATGGACGGACTATGATGTGATGTGTGAACAAGAGGAAATTCTGTAGTCATCGTTGGTTAGGATAGCAACAATGACCTAGTACAAGGAACACGAAAATCATAAAACATCCGTAATCATGGAAAGAACAAATTATGAAGTCCGGAGACACCTTACTCGTGATGATACATGATGTCTTAATTACACACATTCATGTGATACGAAAGGGCTTGGTTGTGACATACTAACTTAGTTTCGAGTCATTTAATTACATTTAAAAACAAAGGATTGTATTTTATATTAATATGCTATATCATTAGTCCACTTCACTAATTTAAATTTGTGACATTTTGTAATTGTAATTCTAACAAAACTATGTCCAAACCATTATCTCAAACAACAAAACAAAAATTCTAATTTTTCTGAATCGCTGCTGAATCGCAATAAAATCGGAACATATTGAAATCACGGTTGCCACTCTATAATCTACCAAAATTTTGAAGAAAATTCTACCAAACAAAAAAATCTTCTATAGAAAATTTTGTCAAAATTTTATTTCTATAGAAAATTTTGTCAAAATGTTATTTCTATAGAAAATGTTGTCAAAATTTTATTTCTATAGAAAATTTTGTCATAATTTTATTTCTATAGAAAATTTTGTAAAAATTTTCATTTCCATAGAAAATTTTGTCAAGATTTAATTTCCATAGAAAATTTTATTTCTATAGAAAATTTTGTCAAAATTTTATTTCTATAAAAAATTTTGTCAAAATTTTATTTCTATAGCAAATGTTGTCAAAATTTTATTTCTATAGAAAATTTTGTCAAAATTTTATTTCTATAGAAAATTTTGTCAAAATGTTTTGCTATAGAAAATTTTGTCAAAATTTTATTTTATTTCCAATTCAAGCAATTCAAAGCCTCTAAAGGGCCAATTTGACGAATTACAATGTACTACTCTAAATTTTTTTTTTTTCAAAATTTTATTTCTATAGAAAATTTTGTCAAAATTTTATTTATATAGAAAATTTTGTCAAAATTTTATTTATATAGAAAAGTTTGTATAAAATTTTATTTCTATAGAAAATTTTGTCAAAACTTTATTTCTATAGAAAATTTTGTCAAAATTTTATTTCTATAGAAAATTTTGTCAAAATTTTATTTCTATAGAAAATTTTGTCAACAGTTTATTTCTATAGAAAATTTTGTCAAAATTTTATTTATATAGAAAAGTTTGTTTAAAATTTTATTTATATAGAAAAGTTTGTATAAAATTTTATTTCTATAGAAAATTTTGTCAAAACTTTATTTCTATAGAAAATTTTGTCAACATTTTATTTCTATAGAAAATTTTTTCAAAATTTTATTTCTATAGAAAATTTTGTTAACAGTTTATTTCTATAGAAAATTTTGTCAAAATTTTATTTATATAGAAAAGTTTGTTTAAAATTTTATTTCTATAGAAAATTTTTTCAAAATTTTATTTCTATAGAAAATTTTCTCAAAATTTTGTTTCCATTGAAAATTTTGTCAAAATTTTATTTCTTTAGAAAATTTTGTCAAAATTTTATTTCTATAGAAAATTTTGTCAAAATTTTATTTCTATAGAAAATTTTGTCAACATTTTATTTCTATAGAAAATTTTGTCAAAATTTTATTTCTTAAGAAAATTTTGTCAAAATTTTATTTTATAGAAATGTTTGTTTAAAATTGTATTGCTATAGAAATTGTTTATAAAAAATTTATTTCTATAGAAAATTTTTTTTAAAAATTTATTTCTACAGAAGATTTTGGGAGCCACCGTGGTGCAATGGTTAGCATGCCAGCCTTGCATACACAAGGTCGTGGGTTCGATTCCTGCTTCGACCGAACACCAACAAGTTTTTCAGCGGTGGATTATCCCACCTCAGTAATTCTGGTAACATTTCTGAGGGTTTCAAAGCTTCTCTAAGTGGTTTCACTGCAATGTGGAACGCCGTTCGGACTCGGCTATAAAAAGGAGGTCCCTTGTCATTGAGCTTAACATGGAATCGGGCAGCACTCAGTGATATGAGAGAAGTTTCACAATGTGGTATCACAATGGACTGAATAGTCTAAGTGAGCCTGATACATCGAGCTGCCACCTAACCTAACCTACAGAAAATTTTTTCAAAATTTTATTTCTATACAAAATTTTGTAAAAATATTTTTACAAAATTTTGAACCAAATTGAACAAAAGTTATTCGAGCACGAATCAATTCCAAGCAAATGATAGCCCTTTTTTTTAAAACTGGACTAATCGCAACTGTATCTCTAGAACAACACAACAGTGAGTGTGAGTCGTACAGTTGGAAAACCATCCACCGAAGACGGTTCAATCTTCATCACGACCATGCGAAATCTCACACATCGGCTCAAACAACTGCATTTTTGAGCCCTGAAAACATCATCTTACTAGTCCTGACCTGGCACCGAAAAACTTCTTTTTATTCCCGTGCGTAAAAAATACAATGAGAGTAAAACGCTTTTCAACACCTGAAGAAGAGGTTGATGTGTTCAGAATGTATGTTTTGGAGATACCTTAATCAGAGTGACAAAATATCTCGACAGTTGGTTCAAACGCTTGCAAAATTGTATAGATCTTAATATGGAATATTTTGAAAAACAATAAAGCGATTTTCGATTATTAATATTTGTTGTTGTTCTCAACTCTTCTATGAATCAATTATTTTAGAAATGTGAAAATTTTCGCCATTAATGCCCTGGATCTATTTCATCCATAGTTAAATAAGATTTGATGATAATATGATTGTCGTTATATATATTTTTTGTATTTTTATTTAGTGGAAAAACCCAACATAGTACACTGAAAAAAACGTGAACCCATCAGGAAGAAAACTATTGATTAATTTTAGAAAATTTTGAATATTTTTAGAAATTTTTAACTAAACAGTATTACAAGTGCTGGCATCGCGCCGATATCACAAAAATAAGTAAATATTTTTCGACAAATTCAAGAAAATTTATTAGACATAAATATTTTTTTTTCACTTTTTAAAGAAATATTTGTAGTTTGAAGGAAAAAATAGGAGTTCAAAATTGCAAGAATGTCTTTAGTGACATACGAAGTTCATAATGGACGCTTTTGTAGTAAAATTTACAAATTTGAAGAAATAACGAACTATTTTATGACAAATACGAATTTAGTAAATCTCTATCCTTAACTTGTGTATAATTTTTTCCCGTCTTTTAGTTCATTTAACTAACGTACGCAAAAAATTATTAGAGTAAATGAAACTTTCACCAAATATAATAAGTTCATGAACTAAAATATAGTTAAATTGGCTTTAGTGAAATAGTGAGTTCACTTTTTTTTTGAGTGTAGGCACCTTAACACTACAAAATAATATTCCACTTGTTGATGGAAACAATTCAATATTGTATTAGACAGCAATTTGTTTGAATAATTAGCTTAATATTGTTTTTATAATCATGCCTTTGAAGACACAACGATTTTTGCTTATCTCATCTTTACTATTTTTTTTTGCATGTCATAAAAAAAATAAAGTTCTATTAGAAACAATCAGCAGATGTTATAGAAATTGGAATGACTGAAACGTGTTTGCGGATTGGTCATATCTCTACACTATCATCTTTAGGGAGTCACATGGGTTCAATCCCAGGTTCAACCGAACAGCAAAAAGTTTTCCCCTCTCAGTAATGCTGGTGACACTCCTGAGTTTTTCAAAGCTTTACTAAGTGGTTTCACCATAATGTGAAACGCAGTTCGGACCCGGCTATAAAAAGAAGCTTCCTTGTCATTGAGCTAAACGTGAAATAGGGCAGCACTCAGTGATAAGAGAGAAGTTCACCACTGTGGTCTTAATACACTAAGTAAGCCTGAAATAAAGGGCTTCCACTACACCTAACGTAAGCTAGTCGGTCTCTTCAGACTGGGGAACGTAACTCGCTTATTTATTTTACACTTGTCAGGGACGATAAATTATGTTGACGAAAAAATACTAAAAATATACTTTTCGAAGCCAAAAGGTACTACAATTATATAATATCAAATTTAAAGACTATTGTAAAAGTATACGTATATTTAAATCTAGACCGATTTGGACATTTTTTTTAAATTTTCTAAAAAAAAGTCTTATTGTGCAAAATTTTATCTGTGCAGAAAATTTTCTAAAAATTCTATTTCTTAGAAAATTTTGTCAACATTTTATTTCTATAGAAAATTTTGTCAAAATTTTATTTCTATAGAAAATTTTTATCAAATTTTTATTTCTATTTCTATAGAAAATTTTGTCAAAATTTTATTTCTATAGAAAATTTTGTCAAAATTTTATTTCTATAGAAAATTGTGTCGTTATTTCTAAGTAAACTTTGTCAAAGTTTTGTTTCAATAGAAAATTTTGTCAATTTTTTTTTCTATAGAAAATTTTATAAAATTTTTATTTCTATAGAAAATTTTATTTCTATAGAAAATGTCATATTTGTAGTAAATCTTCATTTCTATAGTAAATTTTGCTAAAATTTTATTTCTATAGAAAATTATGTCAAAATTTTATTTCCATAGAAAATTTTGTCAAAATTTTATTTCTATAGAAAATTTTCTCAAAATTTTATTTCTATAGAAAATTTTGTCAAAATTTGATTTCTATAGAAAATTTTCTCAAATTTTATATCTATAGAAAATTTTGTCAAAATTTTATTTCTAAAATTAAAATTTTGTCAAAATTTTATTTCTATTGAAAATTGTGTCAAGTTATTTCTAAGTAAAATTTGTCAAAATTTTGTTTCAACTCCCTTGTCATTGAGCTAAACGTGACATTTTCTATAGAAATAAAAAATTTTGTCAAAATTTTATTTCTATAGAAAATTTTGTCAAAATTTTATTTCTATAGAAAATTTTGCCAAAATTTTATTTCTATAGAAAATTTTGTCAAAATTGTATTTCTACAGAAAATTTTGTAAAAATTTTATTTCTATAGAAAATTTTGTCAAACTTTTATTTCTATAGAAAATTTTGTCAAAATTTTATTTCTATAGAAAATGTAAAATTCTGTAGTAAATTTTAATTGCTATAGGTAAAGTTTGTCAAAAATTTATTTCCATAGAAAATTTTGCCAACATTTTATATCTATAGAAAATTTTGTCAACATTTTATTTCTATAGAAAATTTTTTGAAAATTTGATTTCAACTTATTCTATAGCAAATTTTGTCTAAATTTTATTTCAATAGAAAATTTTGTCAAAAAACATTTTTTATAGACAATTTTATCAAATTTTTATTTCTATAGACAATTGTGCCAACATTTTATTTCTATGGAAAATTTTGTTAAAATGTTCTATAGAAAATTTTGTTAACATTTTATTTCCATAGAAAATTTTATTTCTATAGAAAATGTTGTTATTTCTATAGAAAATTCTATTTCTATAGAAAATTTTGTCAACATTTCATTTCTATAGGAAATTTTATCAACATTTTATTTCAATAAAAATTTTTAAATTTTTTTCCTATAGAAAATTTTATCAAATTTTTATTTCTATAGACAATGTCAAATTCTGTACTAAATTTTTATTTCTATAGTAAATTTTGTTAAATTGTACATTTCTATAGTAAATTTTGTTAAAATGTACATTTCTATAGTAAATTTTGTTAAAATTTTTTTTCTAGAGAAAATTTTGTCAAAATTTTATTTCTATAGAAAATTTTATTTCGACTTATTCTATAGGAAATTTTGTCAACATTTTATTTCTATAGACTATTTTTTGAAAATTTTATTTCTATAGAAACATTTTGTTAAAATTTGATTTCAACTTATTCTAGAGGAAATGTTGTCAAAATTTTATTTTTATAGAAAATTTTATCAAATTTGTATTTCTAAAGAAAATTTTGTGTAAATTTTATTTCTATAGAAAATGTCAAATTCTGTAGTAAGTTTTCATTTCTATAGAAAATTTTTTCAAAATTTTATTTCTATAGAAAATTTTGTCAAAATTTTTATTTCTATAGAAAATTTTGTCAAAATTTTATTTCTATAGAAAATTTTGTCAAAATTTTATTTCTATAGAAAATTTTGTCAAAATTTTATTTCCATAGAACATTTTGTCAAAATATTATTTGTATAAAAAATTTTTTGAATAATTTATTTCTATAGAAAATGTGAAATTCTGTAGTAAATGTTCATTTCTATAGAAAATTTTGTCAACATTTTATTTGTATAGAAACATTTTTTGAAAATTTGATTTCAACTTATTCTATAGGAAATTTTGTCAAAATATTTTTCTATAGAAAATTTTATCAAAATTTTATTTCTATAGACAATTTTGTAAAAATTTTATTTCCACAGAAAATTTTGTCAAAATTTTACTTCTATGTTGTCAAAATTTTGTTTCTATAGAAAATGTTGTCAAAATTTCATTTCTGTAGAAAATTTTGTCAAAATTTTATTTCTATAGAATTTTTTTTTTGAAAATTTGATTTTAACTTATTGTATAGGAAATTTTGTCAAAATTTTTTTTCTACAGAAAATTTTTTCAAATTTTGTGAAAATTTTAATTCTATAGAAAATTTTGCCAAAATTTTATTTCTACACTCAAAAAAAAGTGAACTCACTATTTCACTAAAGCCAAATTAACTATATTTTAGTTCATGAACTTATTATATTTGGTGAAAGTTTCATTCACTCTAATAATTTTTTGCGTACGTTAGTTAAATGAACTAAAAGACGGGAAAAAATTATACACAAGTTAAGGACAGAGATTTACTAAATTCGTATATGTCATAAAATAGTTCATTATTTCCTCAAATTTGTAAATTTTTGCTACAAAAGCGTCCATTGTGAACTTCGTATGTCACTAAAGACATTCTTGCAATTTTGAACTCCAATTTTTTCCTTCAAACTACAAAATTTTCTTTAAAATGTGAAAAAAATTATTTATGCCTAATAAATTTTCTTGAATTTGTCGAAAACTATTTACTTATTTTTGTGATATCGGCGCGATGCCAGCGCTTGTAATACTGTTTAGTTAAAAATTTTTAAAAATATTAAAAATTTTCTAAAATGAATCAAAAGTTTTCTTCCTGGTGGGTTCACTGTTTTTTCAGTGTATATAAAATTTTGTCAACATTTTATTTCTATAGACTATTTTTTGAACATTTTATTTCTATAGAAAATTTTTTCAAAATTTCATTTCTGTAGAAAATTTTGTCAAAATTTTATTTCTATAGAAACATTTTGTCAAAATTTGATTTCAACTTATTCTATAGGAAATGTTGTCAAATTTTTATTTCTAAAGAAAATTTTGTGAAAATTTTATTTCTATAGAAAATGTCAAATTCTGTAGTAAATTTTCATTTATATAGAAATTTTTTTCAAAAATTTATTTCTATAGAAAATTTTGTCAAAATTTTTATTTCTATAGAAAATTTTGTCAAAATTTTATTTCTATAGAAAAGTTTGTAAAAATTTTATTTCTATAGAAAATTTTGTCAAAAGTTTATTCCAATAGAAAATTTATGAAGAAGTACCTCTTTGCAAAATCTACCAAAAACCAGAATGAAATCACATTTCACTTTTCATATTTGCCGACGATTGTGGTGTAGACAGTATGTTATTCCTCTCAAAAATTTTGTGATCCTGTAATAAAAACTAAAATATCCTCATTTTTTGGATATGTTGATTTCTTCAATGTCCGCTATTTATAATTTTTAGAGTGAAGATGTTATCTGAGAAACGTTCACATTTTGAGGCAGAATAATTCTATTTAGAGTAATTGTGATGAAAAAGTACCAAATGGCTCGCGTATGTATAAAAAAAGCACAAAAGTGTCAACTTTACCAATCCTGGCACTTGTACACTACATGAAACAGCTTTCACAGTTTATATAAAACAAGTATATACAGCACTAAGTTCGGCCGCGCCGAATCTTAAATACCCACCACCATGAACCAAATATTAGGGTTTCCTTTGAAATTTCAGGAGGGCTTGAGGACTTGAGGACACTTCCCGAAGATAAATTTAAAGATTTCACCTATGAGGACTATATCAGATTCCGGATTTATAAGAACCATTTTTGTTTGAGTTTTAGAGGAATCATTAACATCTCTTGTAAGTGTGCAAGAAAATTATAAAATAACGTCTTGATTTGAAATCTTAAATCTGTAGAAGTAAAATCAGGAAATTTTGCATTGAGTTTCAAGCAATTTTCATGATCAATGCGCCTTCTACACTCTCAAGAAGTGAAGTCGGTCTATATGGAGGCACTACCAAATGGACCGATAAAAACTTAATCCGATACACGTTTTTGTGAGCCTAAAATACCAGAATATTTACAATTTCAGGCAAATCAGATAAGTACTACGGTTTCTAGAAACCCAAGGAGTTAAATCGGGAGATCGTTCCTATGGGGGCTACACTAAAATATGGACCGATACTCACCGTTTTCGGCACACCTCTTTATGACCCGAAAATACCTCTAGATTTCCAATTTCAGACAAATAGGATAAAAACTTCGGATTCTAGAAGCCCAAGAAGTAAAATCGGGAAATCGGTCTATATGGGGGCTATACCAAAACATGGACCGATACTCACCATTTTTGGGACACCTCTTTATGGTCATAAAATACCTCTAGATTTCAAATTTCATGCAAATTGGCTAAAAACTACGATTTCTATAAGCCCAAGACCCCAAATCGGGAGGTCGTTTTATATGGGGACCATTCCCAAACATGGACTGATACTCACAATTATTAGCACATGTATTTGTGGTCCCACAATACCTCTAGATTTCAAATTTCAGGTAAATTGAATAAAAACTGCGGTTTCTATAAGCCCAAGAAGTAAAATCGGGAGATCGGTCTATATGGGGGATATACCAAAACATGGACCGATATTCACCATTTTTGGCACACCTCTTTATGGTCATAAAATACCTCTAGATTTCAAATTTCAGGTAAATTGAATAAAAACTGCGGTTTCTATAAGCCCAAGAAGTAAAATCGGGAGATCGGTCTATATGGGGGCTATACCAAAACATGGACCGATATTCACCATTTTTGGCACACCTCTTTATGGTCATAAAATACCTCTAGATTTCAAATTTCAGGTAAATTGAATAAAAACTGCGGTTTCTATAAGCCCAATAAGTAAAATCGGGAGATCGGTCTATATGGGGGCTATACCAAAATATGGACCGATACTCACAATTTTTGGCACACGTATTTGTGGTCCTACAGTACCTCTAGATTTCAAATTTCAGGTAAATTGAATAAAAACTGCGGTTTCTATAAGCCCAAGAAGTAAAATCGGGAGATCGGTCTATATGGGGGATATACCAAAACATGGACCGATATTCACCATTTTTGGCACAACTCTTTATGGTCATAAAATACCTCTAGATTTTAAATTTCAGGAAAATTGGATAAAAACTACGATTTCTATAAGCCCAAGACCCCAAATCGGGAGGTCGGTTTATATGGGGACTATATCAAAACCTGGACCGATATAGCCCATCTTCGAACTTGACCTGCCTGCAGACAAAAGACGAGTTTGTGCAAAATTTCAGCACGATTGCTTCATTATTGAAGACTGTAGCGTGATTACAACAGACAGACAGACAGACAGACAGACTGACAGACGGACAGACGGACATCGTTATATCGTCTTAGAATTTCTCCCTGATCAAGAATATATATACTTTATATAGTCGGAAATCGATATTTCGATGTGTTACAAACGGAATGAAAAACTTATTATACCCCCGTCACCATTCTATGGTGGTGGGTATAAAAAAAACGCAAAAATATGGATGATTTACATCGTTGCAACAATCAAGATTAGGACTCTATTGTTTGACACAAATGTTACTGGAAAATGCAAGTTCAACAGAAAAAAAATCTGAAAAATCTCTTATAGTGCTATAAAACTACAATAAACTTTGTTTTCTATTTGAATTTTGTTTTTCTATAGTATGTTGGTAGGGAGGACGACAAAGAAAGCAGTTCAAGGATATTTTTGTTCGAAAAGTATTTGTATGTGCGTATAAATATTTTATTTAGTTATCGTCATCATTATCACATCGAAAAATTATATTCATATTTATAAGCATTGTACGCATGTAAATGCCTTTGACATGGTATTCAAAAACACATTTCGAAATCACTCTATGTTATGTTAAACATAATAGCAAGAAGCTGCTACTGTGGGCAAAAATAAAGGTGGATTTTAAAATTAAAATTTATTTCCTTTTTTTTCTTGAGGACATGCAATTGGTTTAGAAGAATAAATAAAGACTTTTCATTTTACAAACAAATTCATCGTATTTTTTGTCCACAGTAGTACAATAAATCAAATGCTTGTAAAGCCTTATCGTCAACATTGTGTCAAAAATGACCAAGTCCATTTGTAAAAAAAACTGAAGAACTGTTTAGTATGCAGAAGGAAATATTAGCAATTTTTTATACAATCAGAAAAATATTCAATTAAAGTTTTTATACCCTCCACCATAGGATGGGGGGTATATTAACTTTGTCATTTCGTTTATAACACATCGAAATAATGCTCTAAGACCCCATAAAGTATATAATATTCTGGGTCGTGGTGAAATTCTGAGTCGATCTAAACATGTCCGTCCGTCCGTCTGTTGAAATCACGCTAACTTCCAAACCAAACAAGCTATCGGCTTGAAACTTGGAATAAGTAGTTGTTATTGATGTAGGTCGGATGGTATTGCAAATAGGCCGTATTGGACCACTTTTACGTATAGCCCCCCCATATAAACCGACCCAAAGATTTGGCTTGGATGGTATTGCAAATGGGCCATATTGGACCACTTTTACGTATAGCCCCCCATATAAACTGACCCAAAGATTTGGCTTGGGGAGCCTCTTAGAAAAGCAAATTTCATCCGATCCGGTTGAAAATTGGTACGTGGTGTTAGTATATGGTAACAAACACCCATGCAAGAATTGGTCCATATCGGTCCATAATTATATATAGCCCCCATATAAACCGATCCCTACACACAAAATTTTTTTTTCTGATTCAATCACGAAATTAATTGATCCAATTAATTTTTAATTGAAATGTCTTCAATCACAGAAATGATAGTATCAATTAAAAAATAAATTGAAGGTCAATTAAAAAGGTAATTGATCCAATTAAAAAATTAATTGATACTATAATTTTTGTGATTGATTTTTGTTTCAATTAAAAAATTTGTTAAATCAATTAAATTTTTAATTGAATATTTTTTAAAAATTAAAAAAAAATTAAAAAAAATTTAATTGGAAAATTTTAATTGAGTTTTAAAAAATATTCAATTAAAAATTTAATTGAATCAACAAATTTTTTAATTGAAACAAAAATCAATCACGAATATTAATAGTATCAATTAATTTTTTAATTGGATCAATTAATGTTTTAATTGACCTTCAATTAATTTTTTAATTGATACTATCATTTCTGTGATTGAAGACATTTCAATTAAAAATTAATTGGATCAATTAATTTCTTGATTGAATCAGAAAAAAAAAATTTTGTGTGTAGATTTGACCTCCGAAGCCTCTTGAAGGAGCAAAATTCATCCGATCCGGTTGAAACTTGATACATTGTGTCTCTAACAACCATGCAAAAATGGGTCCATATCGGAACATAATTATATATAGCCCCCATATAAACCGATCCCCAGATTTGGTTTTAGAGCCTCTTGGAGGAGCAAATTTCATTTGAAATTTTGTGTTTTGTGTAAGTATATGGACACTAATAACCATGCAAAAATTAGTCCATATTGGTCCATAATTATATATAGCCCCCCATTTGTAAACCGGTTCCCAGATTTGACCTCCGGACCCTTTTGGAGAAGCAAAATTCATCCGATTCGGTTGAAACTTGGTACGTTGTGTTAGTATATGGTCTCTAACAACCATGCCAAAATTGGTCCATATCGGAACATAATCATATATAGCCCCCATATAAACCGATTCCCTGATTTGGGTTTGGAGCTTCTTGGAGGATCAAATTTCATCTGATACAGTTGAAATTTTGTGTTTTATGGAAGTATATGGATACTAATAACCATGCAAAAATGAATCCATATCGGTCCATAATTATATATAGCCCCCCATTTGTAAACCGGTTCCCAGATTTGACCTCCGGACCCTTTTGGAGAAGCAAAATTCATCCGATCCGGTTGAAATTTTGTACGTGGTGTTAGTATATGGTATTTTACAACCAAGCCAAAATTGGTCCATATCGGTCATATATAGCCCCCATATAAACCGATCCCATAATTTGGGTTTGGAACCTCTTGGAGGAGCAAATTTTATTTGATTCAGTTGAAATTTTGTGTTTTGTGTAAGTATATGGACACTAATAATATGGTCGCCAACAACCATGCCAAACAAGGTATATATAGTTATATATAGCCCCCAGATAAACCGATCCCCAATCACACAAAAATTGGTCCATATAGGTTCATAATTGTATATAGCCCCCATATAAAGCGAACCCATATTTCAATTCTGGCAAAAGTCCATATCGGTTCGGTAAGTATTACCACAATCCAATTAATTCGATTGTGGATGACAGTCATTAGTAGAAGTTTCTACGCAATCTATGGTGGAGGGTACATAAGATTCGCAGGTACTTGTTTTTACTATGGTAAAATCGTGGACTTTGCAATTACCGTAGATTCTACTTTTGCCCCGTATATTGAGTTAGTTCTTTTAACAAAATTATCCAACATCTTCATTTGTGCCCATTTTACTCTAAATAACCAATTGCATGTCTAAAAGTTAAATCCCAAAAAAAGAAGAAGGGAGATTTTAATCTAAACACGTGGTCAAGAGTGAATTTTATTTTACTTTTCCGTTTTAGGTGACATATAAACCATAAATAACAATGGCATTTTGCGTTTTATTATTATTTTGACCTTTGAATTATTTAGTAAATGAAGGTAGGCGAGATTTTATGGAAATATTTTGGATACTCCTCAAAGAAAACATTTTTTTTTGTATTATTTTTTTCTTTTGGTATATCGTCATTAGAATAGTTTTTGGGTGGATTTATTTTTTTGTAATTAAGTATGTATAGAAAGTTTAGTTTCAAGGATTTTGAAGGTAGTTTAATGACTTTAGTATTAATATAAAGTAAAAAGACACAGGTTTCAGGGAAACGGTTATGATGTATATAATTACTATAGATTACTATATATCGAGATATATTAAAAAAAGGAATGAAGAGTATCCAACCTCTAGGACATCAATTAAATAAATAAATATAAATGCTTCCAAACATTTTATATATTATAATAAATCAAAATATGTTTGGGAGTATAAGTTACAAAAAGGTTTTTTTTTGACATACGAAGGCAGTTCGGAAACTTCTTAGCCTTAACTAACAGAAAAAAGTTAAGTGTTTTGGAAACTTCCATCTCTGTTATGAACACATGTTAAATTTTGTTTCGATCTGGCCACTCCTTCATATAGAAACAGTTGTTCAAAAAAGACGCATCCGCAATTTTTTTACAATGGAAAAATTAGAAATGCGTGCTGTCATTAAATATTTACATAAAAAAGGTTTAGCGTGAAAGTGCTCCTTCATACACGGATGAAAAAGACTGTTTTTCATATGTTTGGCTATAAACATTATATGTTTGGAACACAAATTTTTAAACACAATATTTTTGAGTGCAAGCATATAATGTTCATAAACTAGCATAACATGTTTGGGACATATATGTTAATATGTCAGAACATATTATGTTTGGGACATAAAATGTTTGTAAATATAATATGCTTGGATGCAAACATATATTAATTTAGAAATAGCCTATAAACATATATGTGTTTAGTAGCTTGAAGCGCTATTTAACAGGGAGCGATATTGAATTAAGTTGGTGGTTGTTGCTTGTTATTACAAAATTAACATTTTATTTTTCCTTGGGCAATTGATCAGCTACTTCTTTGATCCTTACAAACTGTGTGGTCCGCTGTTCGAATCCCCGTCCGGCAAAAGGTAAAATTAAAATAAAAAAATCATAAAATTGAATAATTTCTTCTACAATGTTTGTATTACAGAAAAAGGTGCTAAGAACTAAAAAATCTCGTGGAAGTGAGAAAGATGTGGGGGAATATACAATTAGGCAGAAACAAAATTTTGAGCATTCAGGTCGAAAACCTATGTTGTTAGCACCTATATTACCTGTTATTTTCATAATTCATTATGATTGTAAATATATAAATAAATAAATAAAATTTTGAACACAATATTGTTTGGGAGAATTTTTTTAAGCATATAATATCTTTGGGTGCAAAATGCTTCCAAACATATTATATGTTCACATAATAACATATTGTTTTTTGGATGCAAAATTACAAAATGTTTGGAACTTAAACTACCCAAACATATATTGTTTAGACCAATATGCTTTCAAACATAATATATATTGGAAGAGATCGAACATATAAATATTTGGGCAATACCCAAAAATGTATATGCTTGAAGCAAAATATGTTTGGGAGTATATGTTACAGAAGCGATTTTTTGTGAGGGTGTATGCAACAGTATAAAATTGGGTTTCTGAATTTAAACGTGGTCGTACAAGCATTGAAGATGAAGAGCGTTTTACCTCAACTGAAGATGCAATTACAGTTGTAAACCACTATTTTGAAGACCTTGAGGAAAACTATTTTAATAAAGGGATAGAATTGCTAGAAAAGCGTTGGACTAAGTGTATTGACGTTTCAGGAGAATATATTTAAAAAGAAAAATATTTTTGAAAAACTAACTATTCTCTTTCATTGATAGACTAAGAAGTTTCCGAATCGCCCTCGTAATTGATTGGTCTTATTAGTTTTTTTTTCGCTGGATTTTGAATAAAGCATGGCAAGTGTTTCCTTCAATGGTTTATTTTACAAATCGTACTTATATTAAAATTCCTAAAAGGATTTTAAATATTAAATTTTTCTACATATGTTTCGGATAAATATTTATTTCTAGTTACATACTTTTTAGTGCAAAAATTACTAGAAAATTCTTAGTAAAAGGTAAATTTTGGAATCGCGCAAAGAAGCGATATTATCAGCAGTATTGGACGCTTAAAATGGCGCAATTAGAAAAATATTGACAAGCCTTTTCTTCGTTAGAAGAAATTGACATTTAAATGAATAATTAACAAATTAGGGATGCAAATATAGATTTTATTTTGGGGGGTTGATTTTGAATGTGTCAGCAACACCCTAAGGCAAATTAAGGAATTAATTGATTCAATTCAAATTTTGATTGCTTTGATTTTTTGTAATTTATTCATACTGAAAAAATTTACCTAATTACAAAAATTAAGCACCAGAAAATTTAGGACATGCAATTTACACAATATTAGGGAATTAAAAAAAAATGTTAAAAGAAATTTTTTAATCTGCGTTAAAGATTAAAAAAAAATAATGATATTTTTTTCGAAATTTGATTTGATTTTGGAAATTTATAAAAATCGTATGTTTTCTTTCCTCAAAGAAATAAAAAAAATGTTGATTTAAAATTAGATAAAAAAATAAATTATCAGTATCCTAATTTTAATTTTATATAGCCCAGTTTTAAAGTTATATAGCTCCCTAACGTATTTTTTTAAGAATCGACATCTTTGGCATGGACTTAATATCAACATCATTAAGCCAAGATGAAAATCTTTGAATCCAAATAAACCTTTTTTTTTTTTGATTGTATGTATACTTTATTTCTTATACAAAAATCCATTTTATTTTTATGCGACCAAATGAACTATAGCCGTTATGTGACTTTTTCAATGCATGTATGCAATGCCATTGTTGAGAGAAAAAAATCCATTAAGTGCATAAATACTATAACAGTAGACATAGAGATATAAAAAAGAACAAAATCGAGATATAAAAATAATAATTCATATACGTATGGCTATCCTATTGCAGACATTTTGGAATGTTCGCTTCAAAGGCTCTACATGAGAGGGCTCTTTTTCGTTTTGATTTTGGGTAACATAAAATTATAGCCAACAATGACTATCGATCAGAAAAATACAAAAAAACAAAAAAGTTTACTCGGTGTTTAATCCAAAATCTTTGATTCAAGTATTTTTTTAGTGTAGTTTAGGTTACCACACAGATATTCATAGGTGGTACTTACGCAGCACATGCATTTGTTGTTTATTTCTTACAAACTCTATTCCAGCTCAAATCTAAAGTTTGATAAAAATTTCCTTTAGAAATAAAATTTTGGCAAATTTTCCATAGAAATAAAATTTTGCCAAATTTTCTATAGAAATAAAACTTTGGCAAAATATTCTATAGAAATATAATTTTTACAAAATTTTCTATAGAAATAAAATTTTGACAAAATTTTCTAAAGGGTGATACGGTCAAAATTTGGTCAAGGGAAAACGCGCGTAAATCGGTGAAATCGTTTATTTAAAAAATCAAATTAAATTTCTTTTTCATGTTCAATTAGTATAAAATTCAGGAAAAATATTCAGTTAGGCTTTCGCTTTTCCAAATCCGAATTTCCGGGCCTCACGCTTGATACCTGCCATCAGATTTTGTACAGCCACCTTGTCCACCTTCTTCGCCGCAGAAAGCCAGTTTGCCTTGAACTGCTGCTCGTCCTTAGCAGTTCTTTTGGTCTTCTTTAGGTTCCGCTTGACAATAGCCCAGTATTTCTCAATTGGGCGGAGCTCTGGCGTGTTGGGAGGGTTCTTGTCCTTGGGAACAACCTGCACGTTGTTGGCGGCGTACCACTCCATGGCCTTTTTACCGTAATGGCAAGATGCCAAATCCGGCCAAAACAGTACGGAACAACCGTGTTTCTTCAGGAAAGGCAGCAGACGTTTGTTCAAACACTCTTTCACGTAAATTTCTTGGTTGACAGTCCCGGAAGCTATGGAAATGCTGCTTTTCAAGCCACAGGTACAGATGGCTTGCCAAACCACATATTTCTTTGCGAACTTTGACAGTTTTATGTGCTTGAAAATATCTGCTACCTTTCCCCTTCCTTTTGCCGTATAAAACTCCTGTCCCGGAAGCTGCTTGTAGTCGGCTTTGACGTAGGTTTCGTCGTCTATTACCACGCAGTCAAACTTCGTCAGCATCGTCGTGTACAGCCTCCGGGATCGCGCTTTGGCCGTCGTATTTTGTTTATCATCGCGATTTGGAGTCACTACCTTCTTGTAAGTCGATAGTCCGGCTCGTTTTTTGGCTCGATGCACGGTTGTAGACGATACACCCAGCATATTTGCGGCATCTCGGAGAGAGAGGTTAGGGTTTCGCTTGAAATTACCAGCAACTCTCTCTGTCGTCTCAGCGGCTTCCGGTTTTCTATTTCCCCCCGATCCAGACTTCCTGGCTGTCGACAAACGTTCCCCAAACACTTTAATTATATTTGTAACGGTTGATTTGGCAACTTTTAGCGATTTTGCCAGCTTTGCGTGCGAGTAGCTCGGATTTTCGCGATGCGCGAGCAAAATTTTGATACGCTGCTCTTCTTGCTTGGACGGCATTTTGACAACTGAAGAGTGAATTCCAAAATCAAAATAGGAGCAATATTCTACACACACACCTTCAAAATGAGGGGTGTTCAGGTTTTTTAAATGCAAAATTGAAAGAAATACGTCAAGTTTATATTGACCAAATTTTGACAGTATCACCCTTTATAGAAATAAAATTTGGACAAAATTTTCTATAGAGATAAAATTTTGACAAAACATTCTATAGAAATATAATTTTTACAAAATTTTCTATAGAAATAAAATTTTTACAAAATTTTCTATAGAAATAAAATTTTCTATAGAAATAAAAATTTGACACATATATTTCTATAGAAATAAAATTTTCTGTAGAAATAAAATTTTGACAAAATTTTCTATAGAATTAAAATTTTGACAAAATTTTCTATAGAAATAAAATTTTGACAAAATTTTCAATAGAAATATAATTTTGTCAAAATATTCAATAGAAATATAATTTTGTCAAAATTTTCAATAGAAATATAATTTTGTCAAAATTTTCAATACAAATATAATTTTGTCAAAATTTTCTATAGAAATAAAATTTTTGCAAAATTTTCTATAGAAATAAAAATTTTACAAATATTTTTCTATAGAAATAAAATTTTGACAAAATTTTTTCTATAGAAATAAAATTTTGATAAAACTTTTTGTATAGAAATAAAATGTTGACAAAATGTTTTTCTAGAAATAAAATTTTGACAAAATTTTTCTAAAGAAATAAAATTTTGAGAAAATTTTCTATAGATATAAAATGTTGAGAAAATTTTCTATAGAAATAACATTTTAACAAATTTTTCTATAGAAATAAAATTTTGACAAAATTTTCTATAGCAATAAAATTTCGGCAAAATTTTGAATGGAAATAAAATTTTAACAAAATTTTCTATAGAAATAAAATTTTGACAAAATTTTCTATAGAAATAAAATTTTGACAAAATTTTCTATAGAATTAACATTTTGAAAAATTTTTCTATAGAAATAAAATTTTGAAAAAAATTCTATAGAAATAAAATTTTGATAAAATTTTCTATAGAAATAAAAATTTGACAAATATTTTTCTATAGAAATACAATTTTGACAAAATTTTCTATAGAGATAAAATTTTGACAAAATTTTCTATAGAAATAAAATTTTGATAAAATTTTCTATAGAAATAAAAATTTGACAAATATTTTTCTATAGAAATAAAATTTTGACAAAATTTTCTATATAAATAAAATTTTGCAAAAATTTTCAATAGAAATAAAATTTTGAAAAAATTTTCTATAGAAATAAAATTTTGAAAACATTTTCTATAGAAATAAAATTTCAAAAAAATTTTCTATAGAAATAAAATATTGACAAAATTTTCTATAGAAATATAATATTGACAAAATTTTCTATAGAAAAAAAGAATTGATAAAATTATGACAAAATTTTCTATAGAAATAAAATTTTGAAAAAATTTTCTATAGAAATAAAATTTTGCCAAATTTTCTATAGAAATAATTTTTTTAGAAAATTTACTATAAAAATAAATTTTTTATAGAAATAATATTTTGGATTTTTTTGTTTGGTACAGTTTCGTAAAATTTTCTCCAAATTTTGGTAGATTTTTTATGACCCGTGATTGTAAGGCCCCATGAAAGGCTCTCTTACACCGTTGCGATTTCTTCCAAAGCATTTAGAAAACACTAGACCACAAGTATTGGTAAATGCACAAAAGTCTGTCCATTTAGAAAATAGAACTCATTTACGTATTCCCAAATAAAAGAGAATAGAAAAAACACAACAAGAATAAAGAAAAAAAAGAGTTGAATGAATTCGAGCAAAAATAGGGGCATGCGACGGGGAATAAAAATACGGCTTCATATTTCATTGAACTTTCATTCAACCGGGTCTATACAATGAGGAAATAATCGACCAAAACCTCTCAACTACAAAAAATGTGCTTCTTACAAATAATGCAAAAAAAAATCTTTACTATGCAATTTATATAAAAATTCCATGTTGGCTTTTTCGTGCCGTTTTTTTTTTTCAATAAAAAAAAGAAATAGCAAGAAATAGAACAACAAGCCTGTCATTAACTCTATTGAACTAACATTTGTATTATAGACTTTAAAAGTACATCGGAATCTTTGAGGCAAGTCATGAATAAGCATGCACTTAAGTAATACCGCAGGGAGTGGTGGTGAATGCAGTTAACAGCCATGGTGATAGAAGTGCGAGCGTGATACGAAGAAACTATTGCAACTCACGAAACTCTAGTGACTGAAATGGAAATAAAAAATATTTCCAAAAAAGCCTTTTGCTGGACTATGAGAATTTTTGGGGTAGCTATTTAAGGCATGTTAAGTTCCACTGTGGTATCCCAATGACTTGCCAAGGTAGGGGAGGTGGTCCCGTGATAAAAATTCGGCACACAGAAAAAAAGTTCACGAAAAATTTTCCAATTAGTTTTAATTGAGTTTTAAAAAGTATTCAATTAAAAATTTAATTGATACAACAATTTTTTTAAATTGAAACAAAAATCAATCACAAAAATTAATAATATCAATTAATTTTTTAATTGACTTTCAATTAATTTTTTAATTGATACTATGATGGAAGACATTTCAATTAAAAGATTAACTGGATCAATAATTTCGTGTTTGAATCAGAGAAATTTTTTTTGTGTGCACTTAATTTTAATATATTATATATTATTGATCTAACCATAGAATCGTGATAATATATTCTATATGACAATCACTTCACCTGTCAGTTAAAATTAAAATTCAAACCTAAGCGTGACTGAGACATTGTACTCACAATCACATCGCTGTTATATGGTAGTAGCCATTCAAATGGGAAAATGCCTAAATGCCTATCTGTAATTATTTGATAGACAGTTAGTATTAAATTGAGATTATAATGTCTTTCTGAAAAGGTCAGAAAGATAATGTACCCAAAACAAGAAAAATGCCCATGAGTTTATCGAAACCAAAGCTCATAATTATCCCTCAAAAAAAAAAGTTTAGTTTATTCAACGAAAAGATGTTCCCTTAAAGGATTGTGGTATTAATGCCGAGCCAAAGAAGCATATAGCAAAATAAATCAGGGAGCATCCAAATATTTAGGTTGTATACTGAAAAAATATTTATAATTAATTCATAAAATTAATTTTTTAATCAAATATTGGAAATTTTTTTAATTTTGAATTAAAAATTTATTTCAAAAATCACTTTTTAATCAAACTGAAAACACGAAGCGAGTTAAGAAAGTAATTGAAAATAGTTACGTTCTTAATAACAAAATTAATTGAGTTTTAGAATCAACATTAATTGAATTTTTAATTGAATCAATTAAAAATTAATTGAAATTTGCTAATGAAATCAATTATTCTTTTAATCAAGTATTTTTTTATGGCCAATTAAAATTGTGATTGATACTATAATTTTCACGATTGAAGACATTTCAATACTATTATTGAAATATTATTGAAGTCGTACTTAAATTCGATTTCTTTTAAATTGTCTCTACACAAAAAACAAAAGTTTACCTGGATTGGAAATTTCCTTAAGGATTTTGGTATTTATTCCGAACCAAAGATGCGGTTTCTTTAAAATAAAGACATTTTTTGCGACCTATCTGGCTTTAACACTAGGATCAATAAAACTAAAAATTAGGATCAAAAATGTGTTTCTATATTTTAAGGACATTTTGCCCTAGTTGAAAGTGTTCAATTTTCATATAATTCTCTATGACGATAAAGCTTTGATTTCTTCTGATTTATGGATTGTCACTTGTGGATATTGCATATTATTAATTATTTTGCTTTTGCCCCACAAACATGTACGTAGATTTCATACTTATAAGTACGTACATACAAGGGCTTTTTAAGAGATATACGTGCTTGAATCAATATAAATCACCTCATTTAGGGTTAAAACGAAAACAAAGAATAAAATGAAGAAAAAAAAAAAACAACATGCCTAAAGCATTCAGCTATAACAACCCTCAGTGGTAAATGGAGGTAAAATGAATTTTACGAATGGCCTGAATTTCAATCAAGATGACTGACTACATTAAATGAAAATTCTAAAATTTATTTATTTAAAATTTATTTATTTATTTATAGATTTTTTGGTATGAATGTTTTATGTTAATAAATATTCTTTCACACAAAAAAATGTTTTTCTAATTCAATCACGGAATTAATTTTTAATTGAAATGTCTTCAATTACAGAAATGATAGTATCAATTAAAAAACAAGTATATACGGCCGTAAGTTCGGCCAGGCCGAATCTTATGTACCCTCCACCATGGATTGCGTAGGAACTTCTACTAAAGGCTGTCATCCACAAACGAATTACTTGGGTTGCGATAACACTTGCCGATGGCAAGGTATCGTAAAACTTTTTAACACTGTCTGCTAAATTGTAAGTTAGTCCATAAGGGGTATATATTAAACAAAAAAAAAGGCCGATTAAATACGTATATAATTCAGTTTGACAAAATTTTCTATAGAAATAAAATTTTGACAAAATTTTCTATAGAAATAAAAACTTGACAAAATTTTCTATAGAAATAAAATGTTGACAAAATTTTCTATGGAAGTAAAATGTTGACAAAATTGTCTAAAGAAATAAAATGTTGACAAAATTTTCTACAGAAATAAATTTTTTACAAAATTTTCTATAGAAATAAAATTTTGACAAAATTTTCTATGGAAATAAAATGTTGACAAACATTGCTATAGAAATAAACTTTTTACAAAACTTTCTATAGAAATGAAATTTTGACAAAACTTTCTATAGTAATAAAATTTGACAATTTTTACATGGCTGTTAGAGGCCATATACTAACGAAATGTACCAAATTTCAACCGCATCGGATGACTTTTGCTCCTCCAAGAGGCTCCGGAGGTCAAATCTGGGGATCGGTTTATATGGGAGCTATATATAATTATGGACCGATATGGACCAATTTTTGCATGGTTGTTAGAGACCATATACTAACACCACGTACTAAATTTCAATTGGATCGGATGAATTTTGCTCATCCAAGAGGCTCCAGAGTTCAAATCTGGGGATCGGTTTATATGGGAGCTATATATAATTATGGACCGATATGGACCAATTTTTGCATGCTTGTTAGAGACCGTATACTAACATCAGGTACCCAATTTCAAACGGATCGGATGAATTTTGCCCCTCCAAGAGGCTCCGGAGGTCAAATCTGGGGATCGGTTTATATGGGAGCTATATATAATTATGGACCGATATGGACCAGTTTTTGCATGGTTGTTAGAGACCATATACTAACACCACGTACCAAATTTCAATCGGGTAGGATGAAGTTTGCTCCTCCAAGAGGCTCCGGAGGTCAAATCTGGGGATCGGTTTATATGGGAGCTATATATATTTATGGACCGATAT
Organism: Haematobia irritans; assembly: GCF_050003625.1. Taxonomy (NCBI): domain Eukaryota; kingdom Metazoa; phylum Arthropoda; class Insecta; order Diptera; family Muscidae; genus Haematobia; species Haematobia irritans. Next base: position 9,929,175 of record NC_134398.1, read on the forward strand.
GGACCAATTTTTGCATGGTTGTTAGAGACCGTATACTAACATCAGGTACCAAATTTCAACCGGATCGGATGAATTTTGCCCCTCCAAGAGGCTCCGGAGGTCAAATCTGGGGATCGGTTTATATGGGGGCTATATATAATTATGGACCGATATGGACCAATTTTTGCATGGTTGTTAGAGACCGTATACTTAGACCACGTACCAAATTTCAACCGGATCGGATGAATTTTGCTGCTCCGGAAGGCTCCGCAAGCCAAATTTGGGGATCGGTTTATATGGGGGCTATACGTAAACGTGGGCCGATATGGCCCATTTTCAATACCATCCGACCTACATCAATAACAACTACTTGTGCCAAGTTTCAAGTCGATAGCTAGTTTCGTTCGGAAGTTAGCGTGATTTCCACAGACGGACGGACAGCCGGACAGACGGACGGACGGACGGACATGCTTAGATCGACTCAGAATTTCACCACGACCCAGAATATATATACTTTATGGGGTCTTAGAGCAATATTTCGATGTGTTACAAACGGAATGACAAAGTTAATATACCCCCATCCTATGGTGGAGGGTATAATTAATTATAAGTAAATTAAAAAAATTATAATTATAAGTCAATTAAAAAATTAATTGAAACTATTAAATGTTTTTATTGAGTTTTGTTTCAATTAAAAGGTTTAAGTGAATATTTTTTAAAACTCAATTAAGACTTTTAATGGAAATATTTTCGTGAAATTTTTTTAAGAATATTACATGTTAGCCTCTTACCGAAACAGGCATGGCCCGAACCGAAACATGTACAGTCCAGGCGTGTATAGATTTGTATCTGGCGTTTTCTTTTCAATGGCTCTATTAACCATGTTCCTTAATCTATATCTGTCCATAAAGCTCGAAAAATAATTGTATAATTAGATTTTTTTAAGAATTTTTCTTCTACGATCTTCGATAGAAATCTAATCGAAGTCTTAATTTTCAATTGTATATACAATGCCCAAGTCAAATCAACGATTTGAGTATAGTTGGCTTGGTCTGTTTTTTTTTTTGAGGCAACTGCACTCCAAATCGACTATTTGGCTTTGCCAAAGGAAAAGTGATAAATTTGTGTAAATTTATTAAGGCAAAGTCGACTATCAAAAACCTTTTTTTTTTGGAGGGTCGAGTGTAATTCACATTGGGTTTTGTGAATTATTCGAATTTATTGTGATAGTTGATTGATAGTTCGCTGCAAGTATAGGATGCTGATGAGGAATGTGAGAGTTCCCAAACGATCGTCCATCTAACCAGTCTAAAGGGCTTTGTCCAAATCAATTTGACAATCATATTTTTTCTCTGTGGGTTAAGCTATTCTTGTAGTTTAGTCTACGTATGTTTTTAAGCTGAAAAAAATCTTTGAGGCCCCAACGACTAACCCAGCTCATCATGCTAAGTTTTTTTTAGAAGGTTTTTACATTGGAAATACGACACTGCTGTATACGCAGTTTTTTTTTTTGCTAATGGAGAAAAAGAGGGTCCCTGAAGTATCAGTGGTGTCATATTGTGGACGTGTTTTGATGCAACACCTCATCTGCCGCACATTCACACATTTGTGAGAGATTTATTTTAGTTTATGGGTGGGCGGTTTGTTAAGCTAGAACAGCAATATTTGTAGCTTGTTTGTACACCTACAGAAAAATATAATACAAATACTTGTTTCATTTCAAAATCGATTTCGGTAGATTATTAATTCAATTAAACAAATGCTGTTAAAAAAAGAAGAAACATCTTTAAGGTAAGAAAAGTATCAATATATAGGGCCATAGGTTAGCATGCCCGCCTTACATACACAAGGTCGTGGGTTCGATTCCTGCTTCGACCGAACACCAAAAAGTTTTTCAGAGGTCGATTATCCCACCTCAGTAATGCTGGTGACATTTCTGAGGGTTTAAAAGCTTCTCTAAGTGGTTTCACTGCAATGTGGAACGCCGTTCGGACTCGGCTATAAAAAGGAGGCCCCTTGTCATTGAGCTTAACATGGAATCGGGCAGCACTCAGTGATAAGAGAGAAGTTCACCAATGTGGTATCACAATGGACTGAATAGTCTAAGTGAGACTGATACATCGGGCTGCCACCTAACCCAACCTAGGACCATAACTCCCCCAAATGAACCTCGAAGAAGACAGAAGAAATTTCTAAAAGTTTGCTTCCAGCTTTAATGTCTGCATTACGATACTACTACTTTTAAATTTTTCCTACGAAATCTTGCTTTTGATATAAACGTGATTTTAAAATAAAAAGTATTTTTTTGTTTTGAATAATAAAAAAATTGTAACAAAAAAAAATTGTTGATAAAAGTTTGAACTTTTCGAAGAAATTCTGCTGCTTTTTCTTTGTGTTAACCATTGATCCAGTTAATTTTTGTTTTAATTAAAAAATTAGTTGAATAAATTCCGATGCAATAGTTTGAAGAGTAAACATAGTCTTGTGATATAGATTTTAAGGTTTGGCTGAAAATATTTTATTTATTTATTATTATTGTTTGCGCTGCCCACTTTTAATAATTTTTAAAGGAAGCAAATGTTAAACAATTATATTTCAGATAAAAAATCTCTAGAAAAGGTCGGAAAAAAATCGACGAAACGTCGAGAAAAAGATGCAATAAACTTGTTTTATTTGCATTTATACGCTTTAAATTGAACAGACCATTAAAACAAATAAAAACCAATTAACTTTTACTTTTTTATCAATTAAAATTTAAATTGGAAACATTTTAGCCTCATATTTTTTCTCAGGGTATTGTTATTTTTTGTAATATTTATTTTATACTATGGTTTTCCCCATTAATACCAGTATTCAATGACAATTGTTTTCAATTCCAGAAAAATATTGATATTTAATATTACGTAAATCCCCTTTACCCCATAAAATGTAACCTCGATATTGAATATTAGATTAATATCAGAATCATTACTATTATATAAACAAACGTATTATATTTTATTAATTACAAGTGTTTACACAAAACAAAATAGACTAACTAATTAGTTAGATCACTTAATTTTGAAGATATTTGAGGGTGTCGTGGTATTGTGATACATGGAATAATTTAAATTTATTTTATTGAACTTTGTAGTAATATAATTTTTATTTATTGTATAGAAGAACAATCGTGGCGTAAAGAAATAATCTTAAATTAAACTGATGATGTCGGTTGCCACTCGTGCCAAAAATAAGATACCAAAATTTCCAAAAAATTTTACCAAAAATCTACCAAGTTTAAAAATAATCTTATTTTGAAAATTTTGTCAACATTTTATTTCTTAGAAAAATTGATCAAAATTTTATTTCTATAGAAAATTTTGTCAAAATTTTATTTCTATAGAAAATTTTGTCAAAATTTTATTTCTATAGAAAATTTTGACAAAATTTTATTTCTATAGAAAATTTTGTCAACATTTTATTTCTATAGAAAATATTGTCACAATTTTATTTCTATAGAAAATTTTGTCAAAATTTTATTTCTATAGAAAATTTGGTCAAAATTTTATTTCTATATACAATTTTGTCAACATTTTATTTCTATAGAAAATTTTGTCAAAATTTTATTTCTACAGAAATTTTTTTCAACATTTTATTTCTATAGAACATTTGGTCAAAATTGTATTTCTATAGAAAATTTTTGTCAAAATTTTATTTATATAGAGAATTCTGTCAAAATTTTATTTCTATAGAAAATGTTGTCAAAATTTTATTTCTATAGAAAATTTTGTCGAAATTTTATTTCTACAGAATTTTTTTTTTTTAATTTTATTTCTATAGAAAATTTCGTCAAAATTTGATTTTTATAGAAAATTTTGTCAAAATTTTATTTCTATAGAAAATTTCGTCAACATTTTATTTCTATAGAAAATTTGGTCAAAATTTATTTATTTATAATATAGAGGAAGCACGCTCAAAAACAAACCCAGTCAACTATATTCAAATCGATGATTTGAGTTTGACAAAGGAAAAGAGATATGCTTGCAAAATTTGTTTAGGTAGTAGCCGACTATCAAACCCTTTTTCGGAAGGTTCAAGTGTAATTCACTTTGGGTTGAGTGAATTACCCGAATTTATTCTGATAATTGGTTGATAGTTTTGCTGCAAGTAGAGAATGCTGATGAGGAATGTGGTAATTCCGAAACAGCTGTACATCCAACCATCTTGTAGTCTATAGGGCTTTGCCCAAATAAATTTGACAAGCATACTTTTCCTCTTTTGGTTAAGCTACACTTGTAGTTTAGTCAATGCATGACTTTAAGCTGAGATCAAAAACAACAATAACGATTGAAGAGAAGCCAACAATAACAAACAAAACGAAATTTATTTTCCATAGAAAATTTTGTCAAAATTTTATTTCTATAGAAAATTTTGTCAAAATTTTATTTCTATCGAAAATTTTGTCAAAATTTTATTTCTACAGACATTTTTTTCAAAATTTTATTTCTATAGAGCATTTCGTCAAAATTTTATTTCTATAGAAAATTTTGTCAACATTTTATTTCTATAGAAAATTTCGTCAACATTTTATTTCTTAGAAAAATTTATCAAAATTTTATTTCTATAGAAAATTTTGTCAAAATTTTATATCTATAGAAAATTTTGTCAAAATGTTATTTCTATAGAAAATTTTGTCAAAATTTTATTTCTATAGTAATTTTTTCAAAATTTTATTTCTATAGAAAATTTTGTCAAAATTTTATTTCTATAGAAAATTTTGTCATTTCTATAGAAAATTTTGTCAAAATTTTATTTCTATAGAATATTTTGTCAAAATTTTATTTCTACAGAAAATTTTGTCAAAATTTTATTTCTACAGAAAATTTTGTTAAAATTTTATTTCTATAGTAAATTTTGTCAAAGTTACAAATATTGGCCAATATCCTTCTGCTCTTAACCTCAAAACTGAAATCGTTCAGGGTCGAGATATTTTATATAAAATCGCCGACTATCTAAATATTATAGTTTCCATCTTCTAATATTAGTAGGTGACACATTCCTCTTTTCATTGATTTTTTTAAATTTAGAAAATTCGTTATCGCATTGTGATTTGATTTAATTTATCAAAATATCTTAAAATTAACTGATGTTTTTACTTTCGATTTCCAATCACTGTTGCCACTCGTACTAAAAATAATCTGCCAAAATTTCCAAAAAAAAAATTTACCAAAAATCTGCCAAGTTTAAAAATAATCTTATTTTGAAAATGTTGTCAAAATTTTATTTCTATAGAAAATTTTGTCAAAATTGTATTTCTATAGAAAATTTTGCCAAAATTTTATTTCTATAGAAAATTTTGTCAAAATTTTATTTCTATAGAAAATTTTGTCAAAATTTTATTTCTATAGAAAATTTTGTCAACATTTTATTTCTATAGAATATTTTGTCAACATTTTATTTCTATAGAATATTTTGTCAAACTAATTGTTTTTTATAGCAAATTTTGTCAAAATTGTATATCTATAGGAAATTGATGTTCCTCTTACTGGAGAGTTATATTTGGACAATTCTACCAAAACATAAAGAATTCACCCAATCTACCAAACAGTAAATAATCTACCATTTTTGGTAGAATTCTACCAAATGTGATATCCGTGTTCCCCGTACATGTAACATCACAAGTATTTCACGGGGATAAAACTACCAATGTTCTAGGAACACATTACTACACAGAGAAAAATATCACCAAAATATTTTGGAAAAATGTTTCAATTAATAAATTAATTGATACAAATAACTTTTTAATCAAACTCGAAAGACTAAATCAGTTAAAACAGCGATGGATTTTTTTTTTATTTTTTGAATAAAATTTATTTCAAACATTAAATTTTTTAATCGAACTAAAAAACAAAGTCAGATAAGAAAGTAATTGAAACTAGTTACGTTTTTAATGCAAAAAATTAATTGAGTATTGCAATCAACATCAATTAAAATTTTAATTGATTCAATTAAAAAATTAATTGAAATTTTCAAATAAAATCAATAATATTTTTAATAAAAAAAATTGTATGCCCAATTAAAACTGTGATTGATACTATCATTTTCGTGATTGAAGACATTTAAATTAAAAAAAATTAATTGGATCAATTAATTTCGTGAATGAATCAGAAAATAAATTTGTCTGTGTGTAGTGCTTTTGAGCTCTACCTATTTCTGGATTCTTCATGAGAAAACGTTCATACCAGTTTGTACTATTTTCAATTGCACCAATTTTAATAATATTTTGCTGGTATAGTCACACCAATTATTAGTAATAATCACATAAATTAATAATCAAAAATGTGTTTTTCATAAACGGGTTCGTTTATTTGCCTAGTCTATCTCCCACACCCGGTATTTTATAATTTAACAATAAATAAAGTTTTTTCTTTTTTTTTCTAAAGACGGCTGCGTATTAGATTTTATAAACAAATATTTATTTTTTAAATTCAAACATTATTCTATACTATCTTATCAAAGAAGTTGTCATTGCAATCCCACGCATATGAAGAAAGATGAAATGTAAAATGACTTATATGGCTAAATATTTTAGATATTTGTACACAGAATAAATAGCATCTTTTTGGGGATATTTCATATAAAATATTAATTTGTTCAAATTAATTCACAAATATATTTTATCAAAAAAATGATTCAATTAACTTTTTATTCGAAGCAAAAATTAATTGAACAATTATTTAATTAATAATTAATAAATAATTTATTTAATTAATTTATTTATTAGAATAGACATTGCTAATTGAATGGGATTCCAATTAAAAATTAATTGAATCAATCAATCTTGTGATTGATGATAACAAATATTGTTTCTACGTACACACAAACAATTTTTTTCAGATTCAATCACAAAATTAGTTGATCCAATTAATTTTTTAATTGAAATGTCTTCAATCACGGAAATGATATTATCAATCACAGTTTTAATTGAGCATCAAAAAAAAAAATACTTGATTACAAAATTAATTGATTTCATTAGCAAATTTCAATTAATTTTTTAATTGATTCAATTAAATTTTTAATTGATGTGAATTGCAAAATTCAATTAATTTTGTAATTAAAAACGAAGCTACTTGTAATCGCTATACTATATTTCAATCACTTTCTATAACTAAAATTTTAATTAAGAATTTAAAAAATATATCCATAATTTTTTTAACGGTCTTATTCTTCCGAGTTTGATTAAAAAGTTAATTGTATCAATAAATTCGTTAAATGAAAATTTTAAAAATTTCAATCATCGACTTAATTGACATAATGTTTCTAGTGTGATTAAAAGATTAATAGTATCAATTAATAGTAGTTTTTAATTGATAAAGTTTGCAACTTCAATCAACTTTTTAATTGGGAATATTTTGGTGATTTTTTTTACGTATCAAGAGAGCCTTGTGTACAACTAACACACAAAAAAATGTTATTCTAATTCAATCACGAAATTAATTGATCCAATTAATTTTTTAATTGAAATGTCTTCAACCACAGAAATGATAGTATTAATTAAAAAATTAATTGAAAATCAATTAAAAAATAATTGATAATTGAATTAAAAAATTAATTGATACTATTAATTTTTGTGATTGATTTTGAATCAATAAAATTTTTAATTGAATATTTTTTAAAACTCAATTAAGATTTTAATTGGAAAAATTTTGCTGATTTTTTTTTCTGTGAACCATCCTAAGTTTTTCTTGCACCTTTCTTTTTACTTTCCTTACAAAGATCTCCTACAAATATGGAGAATATTTATCAATCATAGAAAAGAAGTCTTAAAAATATTCAATTAAAAATTTAATTGATTCAACAAATTTTTTAATTGAAACAAAAACCAATCACAAAAATTAATTGTATCAATTAATTGTTTAATTGGATCAAAATATTCAATCAAAATTTAATTGATTAAACAATTTTTTTAATGGAAAGAAAAATCAATCACCAAAATAATAGTATCAATTAATTTTTTAATTTACTTTCAATTAAATTTTTAATTGATACTATAATTTCTGTGATTGAAGACATTTCAAATAAAAAATTATTTGGATCAATTAATTTCGTGATTGAATAAGAAAAAAAATTTTAGTGTGTACAGATGATTTAATTAATTTGAGAGTTACTCTGCTGCGGAGCAATGGTTGGCAGGATCATGGATTCAATCGCAGATTTGCAAGACACCAAAAAATTTTTCAGATGTTGCGTCTTTAATTGAAACAAAAACCAATCACAAAAATTAATTGTATCAATTAATTGTTTAATTGGATCAAAATATTCAATTAAAATTTAATTGAATAAATAATTTTTTTAATGGAAAGAAAAATCAATCACCAAAATTAATACTATCAATTAATTTTTTAATTTACTTTCAATTAATTTTTTAATGGATACTATCATTTCTGTGATTGAAGACATTTTAATTAAAAAATTTTTTGGATCAATTAATTTCGTGATTGAATAAGAAAAAAAATTTTGTGTGTACAGAAGATTTAATTAATTTGAAAGTTACTCTGCTGCAGAGCAATGGTTGGCAGGATCATGGATTCAATCGCAGATTCGCAAGACACCAAAAAGTTTTTCAGATGTGGCTTCTGAGCATTTAAAGCTCTCTAATAGGTCTCACAAATAGTAAGACACCCCGTTCGACTATAAAAAGGAGGCCCCCTTATCATACAGCTTAAGGTTTGGTTTTAACAATAACCACTAAATTGTTTGTGATGTTGACCCGGTTTTCTCCAACATCTAACTATAAACTCTTATATAGATAAAAAAATATATATGTGCAAAAAAATAATAACCACAAAAATAGCCATGCAAACAATTGTTAAAAGGAATGCAAATCTAGATATTTCTTTTGTGTTCATTTCAAAAGAGCAGAAAAAACCCATGTTATTGCACTAAAATATCCTTATGAATTGTTGGCATTAGTGCCCCAATACTCTCCCCCTATAGTTGGCAAATTTCAAACAAAGAATTCCAAACAAAAAAAATCGCGCATAACACCAGACAAAGACGTCATCGTGTTTTTTTTCGTGAGTGCGGAACAAAGAAAAGAATTCAATTGCAGGAAAGGGGGATAGGTGGGATCCAACCCATCCATTGTAGTCTCGTGGTGTGATTACCCATGGAATGTTGTTAATTTTATGTTCAACTTGACAAATTTTCAGCAACTCGGGCAAAGTAAACACACTCCCATCACCATATTTACACATTGACTTTTTGGACCATGTTTTTGGGGGAAATAAACACAAAATTCTGTTTTGGCTAAAATGAAATGGGATTGGTTTCTTGAGTTTTTTGGGTTCAGGGGCATTTGAGATATTTCTTAAAAAAGAAGCAACCGCATAATTTTGGCAAGAAGTATTGCTCTCAAAATTGTCGTTGAATGGCATACTTAATCGCTTTGTTCTGCACCGAGGATAAGTGGCTTCTTGTTCGTATGAACGTGGATTTTTCAATGCAGCCGTAAAATGCAGAATGGAAGAAGAGCTATTGCAAACTAGGACTTTTGTACAGATTGCAATCTTCTTAAACAGTTTAAACCTTTGTCCCATATATTGGATGTAGTAAAAAGAAATCCATTATTTCACCAATAGATGGTGTTATTTATCTGTATTTCGCAGTGTGTAAATCCGGGTTCGCTAGATAGCATTAAAAAGACTACATTTTGTACTAAAAAAAACTTATTTGTCAGTTCACTGATTGTTTGATTCAGATTTACTGTCGAAGATGGACATTTCGACCAGTACTGTTTTTTCTAGAAGTTGTCGTAAATGATCCACTTTTTATCTCCAGCCGCCAACCGCTTCAGAAATGTGTCGATTCTGTTGCGATTATGATGGCCAATGTCAAATTTCGATCATTTTGGAGACTTATTTTTTACTGTTAGACATTGCTGTTAGAATAGTACGGGGTCACCAAGTTAACTAAAACATGACAGTCAATGTTTTAGTTAACTTGGTGACTTACCACCAAAGATGGGAAAATGCAGTACTATAGTACTTTTTTCAATACTTTTTCACCCTGGTTAGTACCGTACCTTTTGTGTAGACATTTTTGAGCCGATATCAGATTTATGGTACAATAGTTTTGACAAAATATTTTAATATTTTGAGAAAGTCTTTAACAAACTTATTTGCTAATAGTCTTTTACAAATTTGGCAAAACATACAAGTTCATGCGGGAAGAAAATCTCAATTTTTTAAAAGCCATAGTCTAACACACGAACTTCGAGAATGTTTTAGTCGAAAAAAAGCATGTGTTTCTATATTACGCTTCCACACGAACACTTTCTAGACGACAAGTTATCAATCGCGTACCAAAATAATGCGAATCATAATCTACCAACATTTGGAGAAAATCTTTCAAAAAACTACCAACAAAATATTATTTTGCAAAAATTTATTTCTTCAGAAAATTTTGTCAAAATGTTATGTAATTTTCTATAGAAATTTCCTAAAGGGTGATACGGTCAAAATTTGGTCAATATAAACTTGACGTATTTCTTTCAATTTTGCATTTAAAAAACCTGAACATCCCTCATTTTCAAGGTGTGTGTGTGTAGAATGTTGCTCCTATTTTGATTTTGGAATTCACTCTTCAGTTGTCAAAATGCCGTCCAAGCAAGAAGAGTGTATCAAAATTTTGCTCGCGCATCGCGAAAATCCGAGCTACTCGCACGCAAAGCTGGCAAAATCGCTAAAAGTTGCCAAATCAACCGTTACAAATGTAATTAAAGTGTTTGGGGAACGTTTGTCGACAGCCAGGAAGTCTGGATCGGGGGGAAATCGAAAACCGGAAGCCGCTGAGACGACAGAGAGAGTTGCTGGTAATTTCAAGCGAAACCCTAACCTCTCTCTCCGAGATGCCGCAAATAAGCTGGGTGTATCGTCTACAACAGTGCATCGAGCCAAAAAACGAGCCGGACTATCGACTTACAAGAAGGTAGTGACTCCAAGTCGCGATGATAAACAAAATACGACGGCCAAAGCGCGATCCCGGAGGCTGTACACGACGATGCTGACGAAGTTTGACTGCGTGGTAATGGACGACGAAACCTACGTCAAATCCGACTACAAGCAGCTTCCGGGACAGGAGTTTTATACGGCAAAAGGAAGGGGAAAGGTAGCAGATATTTTCAAGCACATAAAACTGTCAAAGTTCGCAAAGAAATATCTGGTTTGGCAAGCCATCTGTACCTGTGGCTTGAAAAGCAGCATTTCCATAGCTTCCGGGACTGTCAACCAAGAAATTTACGTGAAAGAGTGTTTGAATAAACGTCTGCTGCCTTTCCTGAAGAAACACGGTTGTTCCGTACTGTTTTGGCCGGATTTGGCATCTTGCCATTACGGTAAAAAGGCCATGGAGTGGTACGCCGCCAACAACGTGCAGGTGGTTCCCAAGGACAAGAACCCTCCCAACACACCAGAGCTCCGCCCAATTGAGAAATACTGGGCTATTATCAAGCGGAACATAAAGAAGACAAAAAAAAGGTTCATTCGCCCGAACCGAAACATGTACAGTCCAGGCGTGTATAGATTTGTATCTGGCGTTTTATTTTCAATGGCTCTATTAACCATGTTCCTTAATCTATATCTGTCCATAAAGCTCGAAAAATAATTGTATAATTAGATATAATGCATTTGGACGTCAATTGCCTGTTTCGGTATCAGGCTAACATGTAATATAACAAAAAAAAACTGCTAAGGACGAGCAGCAGTTCAAGGCAAACTGGCTTTCTGCGGCGACAAGGTGGCTGTACAAAATCTGATGACAGGTGTCAAGCGTGAGGCCCGGCAATTTGGATTCTGAAAAGCGAAAGCCTAACTGAATATTTTTCCTGAATTTTATACTAATTGAACTTGAAAAAGAAATTTAATTTGATTTTTTAAATAAACGATTTCACCGATTTACACGCGTTTTCCCTTGACCAAACTTTGACCGTATCACCCTTTATAGATAAATTTATCAAATTTGTCAAATTTTTGGTCAACAATTTAGTTCGGTAGAAAATTTTGTCAAAATTTTATTTCTATAGAAAATTTTGTCAAATTTTAGTTCTATAGAAAATTTTGTCAAAATTTTAGTTCTATAGAAAATTTTGTCAAAATTTTATTTCTACAGAAAATTTTGTCAAAATTTTATTTCTATAGAAAATTTTCTCAAATTTTATTTCTAAAATTAAAATTTTGTCAAAATTTTATTTCTATAGAAAATTTTGTCAAACTTTTATTTCTATAGAAAATTTTGTCAACATTTTATTTCTATAGAAAATTTTGTCAAACTTTTATTTCTATAGAAAATTTTGTCAAAATTTTATTTCTATTGAAAATTGTGCCAAATTTTTATTTCTATAGAAAATTTTGTCAAAATTTTATTTCTATAGAAAATTTTGTCAAAATTGTATTTCTATAGAAAATGTTATTTCGATAGAAAATTTTGTCAATATTTTATTTCTATAAAAAATTTTTTCAAATTTTATTTCTGTCAAAATTTTATTTCTATTGAAAATTGTGCCAAATTTTTATTTCTATAGAAAATTTTTTCAAAATTTTATTTCTATAGAAAATTTTCTCAAATTTTATTTCTAAAATTAAAATTTTGTCAAAATTTTATTTCTAAAATTAAAATTTTGTCAAAATTTTATTTCTAAAACAAACATTTTGTCAAACTTTTATTTCTATAGAAAATTTTCTCAAATTTTTATTTCTATAGAAAATTTTGTCAAAATTTTAGTTCTATAGAAAATTTTGGCAAAATTTTATTTCTATAGAAAATTTTGTCAATATTTTATTTCTATAGAAAATTTTGTCAAAATTTTATTTCTATTGAAAATTGTGCCAAATTTTTATTTCTATAGAAAATTTTGTCAAAATTTTATTTCTATAGAAAATTTTCTCAAATTTTATTTCTAAAATTAAAATTTTGTCAAAATTTTATTTCTAAAACAAAGATTTTGTCAAACTTTTATTTCTACAGACAATTTTGTCAACATTTTATTTCTATTGAAAATTGTGCCAAATTTTTATTTCTATAGAAAATTTTGTCAAAATTTTATTTCTATAGAAAATTTTGTCAAAATTTTATTTCTATAGAAAATTTTGTCAAAATTGTATTTCTATAGAAAATGTTATTTCGATAGAAAATTTTGTCAATATTTTATTTCTATAAAAAATTGTCTCAAATTTTATTTCTGTCAACATTTTATTTCTATTGAAAATTGTGCCAAATATTTATTTCTATAGAATTTTTTTTTCAAAATTTTATTTCTATAGAAAATTTTCTCGAATTTTATTTCTAAAATTAAAATTTTGTCAAAATTTTATTTCTAAAACAAACATTTTGTCAAACTTTTATTTCTATAGAAAATTTTCTCAAATTTTTATTCCTATAGAAAATTTTGTCAAAAATTTAGAAAATTTTATTAAAATTTTATTTCTATAGAAAATTTTGTTAAAGTTTTATTTCTATAGAAAATTTTGTCAAAATTTTATTTCTATTGAACATTTTCTCAAATTTTTATTTCTATAGAAAATTTTGTCAAAATTAGTTTAGTCAATGCATGGTTTTAAGCTGAAATAAAAAAAAAAAAAAAAAACAACAAAAATGATTAAAGAAAAAACCAACAATAACAAAACAAAACGAATGAAAAAAGAGGAAGTACGCTCAAAATAAACCCAGCCAACTGCACTCAAATCGATGATTTGACGGTGGCAAAGGAAAAGAGATATGTTTGTACGAATTTATTTCGGCATAAGCCGGCTATCATGTAAAACCTTTTTTCGGAAGGTTCAAGTGTGATTTACTTTTGGGTTAAGTGAACTGCCTGAATTTATTCTGATAATTGGTTGATAGTTTTGCTGCAAGTAGAGGATGCTGATGAGGAATGTGGTAATTCCGAAACGTGCGTCCATCCAACCATCTTGCAGTCTATAGGGCTTTGCCCAAATAAATTTGACAAACATTATTTTCCTCTGTTGGCTAAGCTACACTTGTAGCATGGTTTTAAGCTGAAATCAAAAAAACAACAACAAAATTTTATTACTATAGAAAATTTTGTCAAAATTTTATTTCTATAGAAAATGTTGTCAAAATTTTATTTATATAAAAAATGTTGTCAAAATTGTATGTCTTTAAAAAATGTTGTCAAAAATTTATTTTTATTAATCTGCAAAAAATTTATGAAGTGCCATTAGGTACAACTTGCAACTGTGATTACAATACTACGGTAGTCTTTGTAAGCGGATATAAAACTAAAAAAATATTTAAAATTGACTAGTTGACAAACAAAATTTTATTTTCAGTCTAAAGGTGCTAATCTTCCAATGGAATTTTTGTTGAAATTGTTCACTAAATTACTTTGACTAAAGTACTTTTTCGCTCAAAAAAATACATTTTTGTACTTTCTTAAAAATTGTATTTTCCATCCCTGCCTACCACTTATAATATTTATCCAAGTTATATGTTTATGCGTAATAAAATGCAGTCAATTTCAGTATTGATTTTTTTCTAACACCTCTTAATCATTTGTATGGGCCACTACATTTAATTAGCATGGCAATTGTTATCCTCCCAAGTGCTTACATTGCTCTAAATGGGAAAAAACAGTTATTTTGACCTTCAAGTCATGTAAATACAATCGATTTTTATTGTTTACGTACTTTAACCATTGTATCCAATTATATTTGCTAAAGTACAAAACCAAAACAAAAAATGGGAAATGGTCATATTAAGACCATGACATCAAATTTAATCAATTAATTATAACTAATACATTTTGTTGTCCTTGATAGGTGGTAAATGTAAAATTTTCTATAGAAATAAAATTTTGCAAAATAAGATTTTTTTTGAGTAAAATTGTTTCCAAATTTTGGTAGATTACTTTGGGCTCGAGTGGCAACCGCGGTGCTTAACCGATGCGCTTGAAAGTCCCTACAGAGAGACCGACCAGTATCACTTCAAAATTTCAAGTACCTCCATTATTCTTGTAAGTATTGGTAAACATTTGTTGTTGTTTCTCTCATTGCCCATTGCCGGTTGTAAGAAAATTGTAAATACACCTACTCTCCCTGCTCTAGCTGTAGCTCTCTCCCTCTCCCTCCCTTACTCACTCTCACTATATCTTTTATTATCATGCTAATCTTCTCATTTGTCGCAATGTCATATAATACATGGCATTGCACATGCGGTGCAAGAAAAAGGTTGTCTGGAAACGTGTAATAAAAGCAACAACGTATAATAGAGATATAAAAAAACGCCAAATGCCCAGACATAATGAATGCAATCAAAGTAAACAGTCATACGGCATTCATCGGCAGCCACGAAAATCATAAACACAAAAACGTCATTTGTTGTTGGTTATTGTGTCCATTGAACTGGTTAAATAATCTCACTGAAAATATGTCTACTAACATAGGCATGGTTATATGGATAACGTTAATGTCACATATTTGAAATGATCTGAAGAAGTTGTACATCTTTTTCAAATACATCTCAATAAGATGAGAAAATGTTGCCAACCTGCAAAGTTCATGAAAAGTGGTAGGATTTGTAGAGTAAAAAATTGAAGTCATATTTATAGAAAAGAAAAATGCTTGTTGGGAAAATATTCGAAGAGAAATCTATAGTGATTGACTTAGGGATGAGAAATTGGTTCAGTGCCATAGCAGCATCGAAAAAGTATATGATTAACTCTAAGATCAAAATGTTATTTTTATAACCATGTTTTTTTCTCTCTGTTTGTCGCAAACATGTTATTTTGGTTTAGTTATTTTACATCAATTGTTTAGAAGTTTGTATATAACAATTCGAAAAAGATATTATCCTCTAAAATTTTTTTTTTGTTTCTTTCTTTAATTTATTTATTCGTCATTTTTTTTGTGTCTTTGAAATGGAATATCCAGGAGGAAAAATCAGCATTATCGACATTTGCTTTTAATCGAGGTCATAAAGCTCCTGAATCCGCTTGGAGCATATGCAGTAATACGGAAAAGGTGTTGGACCTGATGAATTCGAGGAAAACCATCTGAAGGAATAATTGATAGAAGATTATTGCCAAACAATTCGTGAAATGGCCAAAAAAAATTAGCATCACAGCAAAGAAAATATCTCGCCATCTTCAATCAATTGGTTTTACTAAAAATCTCGGAACATAGGTGCTTCACGAGCATCAACATGTCGCCTGCTTTCGAGCAACAAGTGTACATAAAAAACGCTTTTTGTATTGTCATCACGAGAGATAAGAAGTGATGTCTACACTTCAATGTGAAGCATGAGTGACATCAGGACAGACAACGAAGTCGAGACTCAAGCACGATAAGGATACAGGTCCACGGTTGCCTCAGTTGGTAGAATTCTACCAAAAATGGTAGATTTTTTACTGTTTGGTAGATTGGTGGAATTACTGATGTTTTGGTAGATTTTTCCAATTATTTCTCTCCAACTAAGAGATACAAATTTTCCATAAAAAAAACATTTTAACAAAATTTTCTATTAAAAAAAAAAAATTGAGAAAATTTTTTATAGAAATAAAATGTTGAGAAAATTTTCTATAGAAATAACATTTTAACAAAATTGTCTATAGAAAAACAAAATTTGAGAAAATTTTCTACATAAAGCATTGAGAAAATTTTCTATAGAAATAACATTTTGACAAGATTTTTTATAGAAATAAAATTTTGACAAGATATTTTACAGAAATAAAATTTTGACAAGATTTTTTATAGAAATAAATATTTGAGAAAATTTTCTATAGAAATAAAAATTTAAGAAAATTTTCTACAGAAATAAAATTTTGACAAGATTTTTTTATAGAAATAAAATATTGAGAAAATTTTCTATAGAAATAAAATTTTGACAAGATTTTTTATAGAAATAAAATATTGAGAAAATTTTTTTTAGAAATTTTGAGAAAATTTTCTATAGAAATAAATCTTTAACAGAATTTTCTGTAGAAATAAATCTTTGACAGAATTATCTGTAGAAATAAAATTTTGACATTTTTTCTACAAAAATAAAATTTGGACAAAATTTTTTATAGAAATAAAATTTGGAAAAAAAAAATTTATACAAATAATAATTTGACAAAATTTTCTATAGAAATAAAATTTAGATTTTCTATAGAAATGAATTTTGCAACTAAGAGATACACATTTTCCATAAAAAATAACATTTTAACAAAATTTTCTATAGAAAAACAAAATTTTTTGAGAAAAATGTTTATAGAAATAAAATGTTGAGAAAATTTTCTATAGAAATAAATATTTGAGAAAATTTTCTATAGAAATAAATATTTGAGAAAATTTTCTATAGAAATAAAATTTTGAGAAAATTTTCTATAGAAATAAAATTTTGAGAAGATTTTCTATAGAAAAACAAAATTTGAGAAAATTTTCTACATAAAGCATTGAGAAAATTTTCTATAGAAATAACATTTTGACAAGATTTTTTATAGAAATAAAATTTTGACAAGATTTTTTACAGAAATAAAATTTTGACAAGATTTTTTATAGAAATAAATATTTGAGAAAATTTTCTATAGAAATAAAAATTTAAGAAAATTTTCTACAGAAATAAAATTTTGACAAGATTTTTTTATAGAAATAAAATATTGAGAAAATTTTCTATAGAAATAAAATATTGAGAAAATTTTCTATAGAAATAAAATTTTGACAAGATTTTTTATAGAAATAAAATATTGAGAAAATTTTCTATAGAAATTTTGAGAAAATTTTCTATAGAAATAAATCTTTGACAGAATTTTCTGTAAAAATAAATCTTTGACAGAATCATCTGTAGAAATAAAATTTTGACATTTTTTCTACAAAAATAAAATTTGGACAAAATTTTCTATAGAAAGAAAATTTGGAAAAAAATGTATACAAATAATAATTTGACAAAATTTTCTATAGAAATAAAATTTTGATTTTCTATAGAAATGAATTTTGCAAAATAAAATTTTTTGTTTGATACACACAAAAATTGTTTTTCTGGTTCTTCGTGATTGAAGCAATTAATTAATTAATTGATCCAATTAATTTTTCAATTGAAATGTCTCCAATCACAGAAATGATAGTATTAATTAAAAAATTAATTGAAGGTCAATTAAAAAATGAATTGATACTATTAATTTTTGTGATAGATTTTTGTTTCAATTAAAAAAATTGTTGAATCAATTAAATTTTTAATTGAATATTTTTTAAAACTCAATTAAAATTTTAATTGGAAAAATTTTCGTGAAATTTTTTTCTGTGCAGGTATTTGCTACAAATTCCTTTAAGATTCGTCTCTAAAACTTAATGAATATTAATATTTCTCTATTTTAAAGAAATTTGCCCTTATTTTTTTTAAATTGCGTGTTCTAAAATTTAGGGTGCTCAATCCTCCATAATTGTTCAATATGGCAGCTCTACACGGAACTCTGATTAAAATTTTATATCTAGCTCAAAAAGAAAACACACACAAGGCGAATATTGTGGGGGAAACATTAAGAAAAACAACGTTTAAAAACCGTTAGGTTGAATCGCGATGCCTTTTAGCTTAAAATGTTCCACCACACATAGCTTTTACATGGATATACTTGTAGACAAATATTTAAACCTTAAGCCTTTGTAGTGTATGTGTACCTAAAATACATTCATATTTTTCGCATTTCGCATTGTCAGTTTGCACTTTTGTTGGCTGTTTAAGCGAAACAATCTAAGAAAACATGAGGGTGGCAAGTGGTTGGCTATAAAAATCAACAGAGTATTATGAAAATATTGTATATAAGGAAAATAAATAGGTGTTTATATATGTGGAGAAGAAATTGTCATGGTTAATGAAAATTATCAATGACAAAACGAAACAACCAACAAGTACTTGAACATGAACGCATATATGTATGTATATGAGTGCATGAGAATGTATTAGATTGGGGGGTGTGATATAAAATGTTTAGCCAAAAGTCATACTTCACACGGATTTACATCACACCCGTGACTTCCCAGCAAAAAAACTCGCTGAATTTTCAGCAGCTTTGTAGAGGAAACAAAGTCAAGCAACACTTACCTTTGCAATGAATTAAAAGGTGAATTAATAAAGAAATGTCCCACTTTGATGCGCTTCTTATATGCATGAATTTCAACGCTTTCAGAAGCAGAAAATATACCATAGATGTGATGTTCTTGATCGTTATTTGCTGCATAGCTCGTAAGAAGTCGTGATAAAAACTTGAACAAATCATACTTACAGGAATACAACCTTGTAAGCGAGACACGAAGTACCCGCTTACCCTAGTGCAGCCCAACTGCATTAATTTCATAATCACCATTATTCACATCTTTTCATCAGGCTTGCGAAGACATTATAGTCTTATATATGCAAAAAGTACGTACACCACAAAAACTATGGCAAAAAGAATTGAAAACTTGTTTCCAATTTGCTTCGAATTTTGACGAGAAAAATCAAAAATTATATGATTTTTTTTTTTTTTTTTGAAAAGTACAAATGATTTATTTACCCGTGATGACGACCCCATATTTGCTTCTAGATATTCGTTTGCGAGAACATAAATTTTGAAATGTATATACTACAACATGTACTAGGGCTGTCGTTCGCGATTAATCTCGTTCCGAAATCCCGGGATTTTCGAGACGGGGTTAATCTAGAATCTCGGGATTTTTTATTGTGAATCCCGGGATTTTTGGGATCTCGAAGAAACATTAAAATTCAGCATAAACGACCAATACATCAGTGACGACTGTGAGAGATGTTTTTCATCTGCATCTTATATCGACATTCACATTAGGTTCGAAGTCTATTAAAAGTGAATTAGAAATCTCTTGTTTATAAGGCATATGACGGTTGAAATTTAGTTAATGCGCCGTCCACATTAAAAGCTTAAAGGGTGATACGGTTAAAATTTGGTCAATATAAACTTGACGTATTTCTTTCAATTTTGCATTTAAAAACCTGAACACCCCTCATTTTGAAGGTGTGTGTGTAGAATGTTGCTCCTATTTTGATTTTGGAATTCACTCTTCAGTTGTCAAAATGCCGTCCAAGCAAGAAGAGCAGCGTATCAAAATTTTGCTCGCGCATCGCGAACATCCGAGCTACTCGCACGCAAAGATGGCAAAATCGCTAAAAGTTGCCAAATCAACCGTTACAAATGTAATTAAAGTATTTGGGGAACGTTTGTCGACAGTCAGGAAGTCTGGATCGGGGGGAAATCGAAAACCGGAAGCCGCTGAGACGACAAAGAGAGTTGCTGGTAGTTTCAAGCGAAACCCTAACCTCTCTCTCCGAGATGCCGCAAATAAGCTGGGTGTATCGTCTACAACCGTGCATCGAGCCAAACAACGAGCCGGACTATCGACTTACAAGAAGGTAGTGACTCCAAATCGCGATGATAAACAAAATACGACGGCCAAAGCGACGAAGTTTGAATGGACGACGAAACCTACGTCAAAGCCGACTACAAGCAGCTTCCGGGACAGGAGTTTTATACGGCAATAGGAAGGGGAAAGGTAGCAGATATTTTCAAGCACATAAAACTGTCAAAGTTCGCAAAGAAATATCTGGTTTGGCAAGCCATCTGTACCTGTGTTTGAAGAAACACGGTTGTTCCGTACTGTTTTGGCCGGATTTGGCATCTTGCCATTACGGTAAAAAGGCCATGGAGTGGTACGCCGCCAACAACGTGCAGGTGGTTCCCAAGGACAAGAACCCTCCCAACACGGTAGAGCTCCGCCCAATTTAGAAATACTGGGCTATTGTCAAGCGGAACCTAAAGAAGACCAAAAAAAACTGCTAAGGACGAGCAGCAGTTCAAGGCAAACTGGCTTTCTGCGGCGAAGAAGGTGGACGAGGTGGCTGTACAAAATCTGATGGCAGGTGTCAAGCGTGAGGCCGGCAATTCGGATTTGGAAAAGCGAAAGCCTAACTGAATATTTTTCCTGAATTTTATACTAATTTAACTTGAAAAAGAAATTTAATTTGATTTTTTAAATAAACGATTTCGCCGATATACACGCGTTTTCCCTTGACCAAATTTTGGCCGTATCATCCTTTAAAATTCTTTACAAACACAGATATTGCGACCGGAAAATCTTAGTCTGGACGGCGTATAAAGTGGATTTTGGAAGTTTAATGTGAATGAGATATAAGATCTCGTATAACTGATAAAACTTTGGATGCCTTGATATTTTTAAGAGGTTACTTAAAATGATGAAGTATAATAGGAAATCTTTAAAATCTTTTGTTGAGTACGAAAGCAATATAAAATAGCATTTTAATTTATTTTTGTGTTCATATTTTTACGTTTTTTGTTAATAAAATTCAATTAAACCAAATTGGCTTAATGTACCACCATTTTTTTTTAATTCTGTAGATTGTTATTACTCAAAATTACCGAAAAAAAATTACGAAAAATCGCGGGATTCATATTTTTTTAAACCTCGAATACCGGGATCTATAAAAATCTATTCCGAATGATAGGCCTAGTATTGACACCATAATTTTATTTGCTGGATTAATACAAATCGGGTAATACATGAAAATCGTTATTATATCTCTGACAAAAAAAATATATATCTAACTAAATTCTCAAACTGAGCGAATTCAAATTTCGTGTTAGTTCAATTTGTGATTTTATACTTACAGCATTTGTATGTACCATAGAAAAGTTCATCATAAAATTGTACTAACCTGCAAAATAAAAAAGAGAGGAAAAATTTGTAAAACATAACGAACTAAATAAAATAATTCAAAAAAAAAGTATGAAATATTTTTCAAAAATAATTCGTGCCATTTTAATTTATCTATTTATCTTCTATTCATATGCTCAAGTAGATACTTTGCATATGTCATCATTTATAAACTCACAACATTTCCACAATAAGTGGTTGGCTGGCTGGTGTAAATATATTATCTAAAAACCTTTGTGATGGTGGGTCTATGTTAAACGTCTGGCTTTTGCTTTCTATAAGCGGTGGCCATAGCAAAGGTTGATACGTATTTGCCATAATATAGCGAAGATCATACCGTATCTATGGTATGTTCTGTTGGGTGCAATTAATACATACTTACCAATGGCCATAGCCCCTCATTTTTGTTATTTGCGTTTTATTTTCATAACATATTACTCCCCTATAGTAAGTTATATTTAAACATTTAGCACTTTCTCTGGTAATATGGAGAAAGTAAGGTAATAATAATGCAGGTTAATTAATATCTTTGTGAAAAGATTTATGACAGTGTCCTACCAAAGTTAAATAAAATGAAATCAGAATCAAATTTCCGATAATTAAAATCTCCACTTACGACTATAACAACTTTTCAAAAATTATGCAAAAATCGCTTTTTACGAAAGTAAAAATATAAACCTCCATGTTGCTGCTGAATGTTTGGTCATTGCATTTAAAGGCAATAGATGTAGTATGACATTAAGAAAATCTATACGTGTCTTACTGAGATACTCACAAAGACATCAAACTCTCACCGTGGTGCAATGGTTAGCATGCCCGCCTTGCATACACAAGGTCGTGGGTTCGATTCCTGCTTCGACCGAACACCAAAAAGTTTTTCAGCGGTGGATTATCCCACCTCAGTAATGTTGGTGACATTTCTGAGGGTTTCAAAGCTTATCTAAGCAATGTGGAAAGCCGTTCGGACTCGGTTATAAAAAGGAGGTCCCTTGTCATTGAGCTTAACATGGAATCGGGCAGCACTCAGTGATAAGAGAGAAGTTCACCAACGTGGTATCACAATGGACTGAATAGTCTAATACATCGGGCTGCCACCTAACCCACCTAACCATCATACTCTCATTTTTTCTAAAAATCGCTAATCTATTGGAGAACTGATATGCTAGCCCCCAGACTAAAGCACATTATCCCATTATACTGCTAACCGAAGTCATGTGTATACAGAAAAAATGTTGCCCTAAGACTTCTTGGTCATTCTTACTATTTTTGGGAATCCTACGAAAATGTTTTGCTTTAGTTGAATTTTATAGCCACGTTTGAGACATACTTAAAAAACGGAAAATTTCATTGGGCTGTGGCAAATTTCGAAAAAGTTGCTATAATAATTTTTGAAAAAATGTACCATAGATAATTTGAATGAAATGTAAATTTAATTTTAAAATTTGTTATACAACTGATCTCATTATCATTCCGTTAGCAGAGAATGAAGCCGCCGAAATCACGGCGCCAATTTTAGGCCAGGCCGAATCTTATGTTCCCTCCACCATGGATTGCGTAGAAACTTATACGAAAGACTGTCATCCACAATCGAAATACTTGGGTTGTGATACCTTAAAACTTCTTAACATCGTTTTCTAAATTGTGAGTTAGTCCATACGTGGTATATATTAGACAAAAAAGTTATGTATAGTTAAGTCTACAAATAATTACGAATCGATATGGACTTTTTGCACGGTACGTAGAGAGCCAGAATTGAAATATGGGGGTCGTTTATATGGGGGCTAT
Source organism: Haematobia irritans (assembly GCF_050003625.1). Classification (NCBI taxonomy): domain Eukaryota; kingdom Metazoa; phylum Arthropoda; class Insecta; order Diptera; family Muscidae; genus Haematobia; species Haematobia irritans. The sequence continues at coordinate 9,952,649 of NC_134398.1, forward strand.
ATACACGCTCACAAAAAATCGCTTCTGTAACATATAGTCCCAAACATATTTTGCTTCAAGCATATATATTTTTGGGTATTGCCCAAACATTTATATGTTTGATCTCTTCCAATATATAATATGTTTGAAAGCATATTGGTCTAAACAATATATGTTTGGGTAGTCTAAGTTCCAAACATTTTGTATTTTTGCATCCAAATTCAATAATGTTGTCTTCCAAAAAACAATATGTTATTATGTGAACATATAATATGTTTGGAAGCATTTTGCACCCAAAAATATTATATGCTTAAAAAAATTCTCCCAAACAATATTGTGCTCAAAATTTTATTTATTTATTTATATATTTACAATCATAATGAATTATGAAAATAAACAGGTAATATAGGTGCTAACAACATAGGTTTTCGACCTGAATGCTCAAAATTTTGTTTCTGCCCAATTGTATATTCCCCCACATCTTTCTCACTTCCACGAGATTTTTTAGTTCTTAGCACATTTTTCAAACAATACAAACATTGTAGAAGAAATTATTCAATTTTATGATTTTTGTTTTTATTTTAATTTTACCTTTTGCCGGACGGGGATTCAAACAGCGGACCACACAGTTTGTAAGGATCAAAGAAGTATCTGATCAATTGACCAAGGAAAAATAAAATGTTAATTTTGTAATAACAAGCAACAATCACCAACTTAATTCAATATCGCTCCCAGTTAAATAGCGCTCCAAGCTACTAAACACATATATGTTTATAGGCTATTTCTAAATTAATATATGTTTGCATCCAAGCATATTATATTTACAAACATTTTATGTCCCAAACATAATATGTTCTAACATATTAACATATATGTCCCAAACATGTTATGCTAGTTTATGAACATTATATGCTTGCACTCAAAAATATTGTGTTTAAAAATTTGTGTTCCAAACATATAATGTTTATAGCCAAACATATGAAAAACAGTCTTTTTCATCCGTGTACAATTATGAACTTGATATGGACCAATTTTTGTGTGATTGGAAATCGATTTATCTGAGGGATATATATAAGTATAGACCGATATGAACCTAGTTAGGCATGGTTGTTAACGACCATATACTAGCACAATGTACCAAATTTCAACTCACTCGCATGAAATTTGCTCCTCCAAGAGGCTCCAAAACTAAATCTCGGGATCGGTTTATATGGGGCTATATATGATTATGGACTGATATGGACCACTTTTAGCATGGTTGTTAAATATCATATACGATCACCACGTACTAAATTTCAAGCAGTTCGGATGAATTTTGCTTCTCCAAAAGGCACCGGAGGTCAAATCTGGGGATCGGTTTATATGGGAGCTATATATAATTATGGGCTGATAGGAATCAATTCCTGCATGGTTGTTGGATACCATATACTAACATCACGTACCAAATTTCAACCGAATGGGAAGAATTTTGCTCTTTCAAGGTGCTCCGGAGGTCAAATTTGGGGATCGGTTTATATGGGGCCTATATATAATTATGGACCGATATCTACCAATTTTTGCATGAGTGTTTGAGGCCATATATTAACACCACGTACCAAATTTCAACTGAATCAGATGAATTTTGCTTCTACAAAAGGCACCGGAGGTCAAACCTGGCGATCGGTTTATATGGGAGCTATATATAATTATGGACTGATAGGAACCAATTCCTGCATGGTTGTTTGATACCATACCATATACTAACATCACGTACCAAATTTCAGCCGGATCGGATGAAATTTGTTTCTCTTAGAGGCTCTGCAAGCCAAATTAGGGGATTGGTTTATATGGGGGCTATATATAATTATGGACCGATGTGGACCAATTTTTGCATGGTTGTTAGAGACCATATACTAACACCATGTACCAAATTTCTGCGGGATCGGATGAAATTTGCCTATCTGAGAGGCCTCGCAAGTCAAATGGGGGGATCGGTTTATATAGGGGCTATATATAATTATGGACCGATGTGAACCAATTTTTGCATGGTTGTTAGAGACCATATACTAACACCATGTACCAAATTTCAGCCGGATCGGATGAAATTTGCTTCTCTTAGTGGCCTCGCAAGACAAATTTGGGGGTCTGTTTATATGGGGGTTATACGTAAACGTGGACCGATATGGCCCATTTGCAATACCATCCGACCTACATCAATAACAACTACTTGTGCCAAGTTTCAAGTCGATAGCTTGTTTCGTTCGGAAATTCGCGTGATTTCAACAGACGGACGGACATGCTTAGATGGACTCAGAATTCCACCACGACCCACAATATATATACTTTTTGGGATCTTAGAGCAATATTTCGATGTCCTACAAACGGAATGACAAAGTTAATATACCCCCCATCCTATGGTGGAGAGTATAAAAAAAAACATTTTTCAGATTTAATATCTAAATAATGTTTAATTGACGGCCACATTTTTGTCGAGATGAGCCGTCATGATCGGTGGCGACATTGACTTACCTAAAATCCACCGCACCACACGTAGTAGACATAAGTCGTTTTCTGGTACTACTTATCATACATACAACTATTTAACTTTTTAATGGTCAATTATTATTGAGACAAATTTATGCAAAATCAATCGCGTTCAGTAACAAAAAATAGAGTTTCTCTTACCACCGATAAAAACGAGTCTACTCCTAATGAAAACATATCGCAATTGAAATTGGATTAAAATAAAATTTGCAAATTACAGATGATTAAAATGTTTTCGCGTTTCAAAATGAATTGAGTTATATTGAGTCATTGGACGCGATCATTCGTACATACTTGATGACAAGTAATTGATCAATCATTTTGGCAATTTGCCAACAACACCACACTTCACAATTCAGCCTAAATTTGCATGAACAAATAACTTACTCACTAACTTCAAGTTTTAGTTTTATTTTCCATTTTCCCACATAATCGTAAAATGTTTTGTTATTTTGTTAGTATGCTCATATCATCCCAACAAATCATTGCTTCAATCAATCCATAATAAATTCGTTCATATTGGCATGGTTGTATGTATGATGATTTGGAGCCGTTGAACTGCTTCTACTTTGGCAAATCAATAAACTTTCACTCAAAAACGTTGTACTCTACTATTCGAACTGAGATTGTTTTTGTTTTGTTATTTTTTTCTATACTTTTGTTTAGTATTATTTCTCTTTATCGTATGCTCTTTTTCTCAAAAAAAAAGAAACAACTTAAGAAAGTCATTATTGGTGCAAAAACAAAAACAAACTTCAAAATGCCAAATGGCACCAACTGAACTAAGCGTTAAAAATGAAAACAGGGGCGAAAGAAGAAGAAGAAACAGAAACAACAACAACTACAAGAAAGCCAATTATCAAATGATGACGACGTGTATACCCTCCACCACACCACATCTTGTTTATGGTTGTGTACTCATAGTAGTTTCATTAAAACACAAAAAGCCCACAAAAAAGCAATTTGAAAATGCTATTGATGAGCAAAAATAATTACCCATATATTCAAATATGAAAAGCACTTCAAGGAAAGTTTATAATAAAAAGAAATTATAATATTAAGGCCGAATTTCTCATAACCCGCAGAGAGGGAGAACATTTAACTAAGAGATTGCTATAAAACTACTGATGCTATCATAAATGATCAATTTTTATCTATTATTTATATTTTAAATTCTTTATAACGCGTTGAAAATCTGCACTATCGATATGTAAACGAAAAAGTCGTGCCTTTACAGTAGGAAAATAATACACGGACGAAAGAGACTGTTTTTTCTAGGCTTGGAACCACGATTGCCACTCGGGCCAAAAATAATCTACCAACATTCGGAGAAAATTTTACCAGAAAACTACCAAACAAAACAAATCTTCTTTTGGAAACTTTTATCTCTATAGAAAATTGTGTCAACATTTTAATTCTATTAAAAATTTTGTTAAAAATTTATTTCTATGTTATAGATAAATTTGTCAAAAATTATTTGACAAAAAAATTTGTCAAAAATTTTGTATTTCTATAGAAAATTTTATTTCTATAGAAAATTGTATTTCTATAGAAAATTTTATTTCTATAGAAAATTTTATTTCTATAGAAAATTTTGTCAAAATTTTACTTCTATAGAAAATTTTGTCAAAATTTTATTTCTATAGAAAATTTTGTCAAAATTTTATTTCTATAGAAAATTTTGTCAAAATTTTATTTCTATCGATAATTTTGTCAAAATTTTATTTCTATAGAAAATTTTTTCAAAATTTTATTTTTATATAATTTTTTTTAAAATGCTGAAGAAGTCACAGCGTCAGAACGGGTTCTATAGAGTCTACCACGTTTTTATGGAAGTCGTAAAAAAAACAAACACCAAGAAATCGGATACAAATTGAATAAAAATATTATCGTCCAGGCACAATTTTATTTCTATACAAAATTTTGCAAAATTGTATTTCTATACAAAATTTTGCAAAATTGTATTTCTATACAAAATTTTGTCAAAATTTTATTTCTATAGAAAATTTTGTCAAAATTTTATTTCTATAGAAAATTTTGTCAAAATTTTATTTCTATATTTTTATAGAAAATTTTGTCAAAATTTTATTTCTATAGAAAATTTTGTCAAAATTTTACTTCTATGGAAAATTTTGACAAAATTTTATTTCTATGGAAATTTTTTGCAAAATTTTATTTCTATAGAAAATTTTGTCAAAATTTTACTTCTATAGAAAATTTTGTCAAAATTTTATTTCTATAGAAAATTTTGTCAAAATTTTATTTCTATAGAAAATTTTGTCAAAATTTTATTTCTATAGATAATTTTGTCAAAATTTTATTTCTATAGAAAATTTTGTCAACATTTTATTTCTATAGAAAATTTTTTCAAAATTTTATTTTTATATATTTTTTTTTTAAATGCTGAAGAAGTCACAGCGTCAGAACGGGTTCTATAGAGTCTACCACGTTTTTATGGTAGTCGTAAAAAAAACAAACACCAATAAATCGGATACAAATTGAATAAAAATATTATCGCCCTGGCACAATTTTATTTCTATACAAATTTTTGCAAAATTTTATTTCTATAGAAAATTTTGTCAAAATTTTATTTCTATAGAAAATTTTGTCAAAATTTTATTTCTATAGAAAATTTTGCCAAAATTTTATTTCTATAGAAAATTTTGTCAAAATTTTATTTCTATAGAAAATTTTGTCAAAATTTTATTTCTATATTTCTATAGAAAATTTTGTCAAAATTTTATTTCTATAGAAAATTTTGTCAAAATTTTACTTCTATAGAAAATTTTGTCAAAATTTTATTTCTATAGAAAATTTTGTCAAAATTTTATTTCTATAGAAAATTTTGTCAAAATTTTATTTCTATCGATAATTTTGTCAAAATTTTATTTCTATAGAAAATTTTTTCAAAATTTTATTTTTATATAATTTTTTTTAAAATGCTGAAGAAGTCACAGCGTCAGAACGGGTTCTATAGAGTCTACCACGTTTTTATGGTAGTCGTAAAAAAAACAAACACCAAGAAATCGGATACAAATTGAATAAAAATATTATCGTCCAGGCACAATTTTATTTCTATACAAAATTTTGCAAAATTGTATTTCTATAAAAAATTTTGCAAAATTGTATTTCTATACAAAATTTTGTCAAAATTTTATTTCTATAGAAAATTTTGTCAAAATTTTATTTCTATAGAAAATTTTGTCAAAATTTTATTTCTATATTTTTATAGAAAATTTTGTCAAAATTTTATTTCTATAGAAAATTTTGTCAAAATTTTACTTCTATGGAAAATTTTGACAAAATTTTATTTCTATGGAAATTTTTTGCAAAATTTTATTTCTATAGAAAATTTTGTCAAAATTTTACTTCTATAGAAAATTTTGTCAAAATTTTATTTCTATAGAAAATTTTGTCAAAATTTTATTTCTATAGAAAATTTTGTCAAAATTTTATTTCTATAGATAATTTTGTCAAAATTTTATTTCTATAGAAAATTTTGTCAACATTTTATTTCTATAGAAAATTTTTTCAAAATTTTATTTTTATATATTTTTTTTTTAAAATGCTGAAGAAGTCACAGCGTCAGAACGGGTTCTATAGAGTCTACCACGTTTTTATGGTAGTCGTAAAAAAAACAAACACCAATAAATCGGATACAAATTGAATAAAAATATTATCGCCCTGGCACAATTTTATTTCTATACAAATTTTTGCAAAATTATTTCTATAGAAAATTTTGCCAAAATTTTATTTCTATAGAAAATTTTGTCAAAATTTTATTTCTATAGAAAATTTTGTCAAAATTTTATTTCTATATTTCTATAGAAAATTTTGTCAAAATTTTATTTCTATAGAAAATTTTGTCAAAATTTTACTTCTATAGAAAATTTTGACAAAATTTTATTTCTAGGGAAATTTTTTGCAAAATTTTATTTCTATAGAAAATTTTGTCAAAATTTTAATTCTATAGAAAATTTTTGCGAAATTTTATTTCTATAGAAAGTTTTGTCAAAATTCTATTTCTATAAAAAATTTGGTCAAAATTGTATTTATGTAGAAAATTTTGTCAAAATTTTATTTATGTAGAAAATTTTGTCAAAATTTTATTTCTATAGAAAATTTTGTCAAAATTTTATTTCTATAGAAAATTTTGTCAAAATTTTATTTCTATAGAAAATTTTGTCAAAATTTTATTTCTATAGAAAATTTTGTCAAAATTTTATTTCTATAGAAAATTTTGTCAAAATTTTATTTCTATAGAAAATTTTGTCAAAATTTTATTTCTATAGAAAATTTTGTCAAAATTTTATATATATAGACAATTTTGTCAAAATTTTATTTCTATAGAAATTTTGTCAAAATTTTATTTCTATAGAAAATTTTGTCAAAATTTTATTTCTATAGAAAATTTTGTCAAAATTTTATTTCTATAGAAAATTTTTTCAAAATTTTATTTCTATAGAAAATTTTGTCAAAATTTTATATATATAGACAATTTTGTCAAAATTTTATTTCTATAGAAATTTTATCAAAATTTTATTTCTATAGAAAATTTTGTCAACATTTTATTTCTATAGAAAATTTTGTCAAAATTTTATTTTTATATAAATTTTTTTAAAATGCTGAAGAAGTCAGAGCGTCAGAACGGGTTCTATAGAGTCTACCACCTTTTTATGGTAGTCGTAAAAAAAACAAACACCAATATCTCGGAGACAATTGAATAAAAATATTATCGTCCTGGCAAAATTTGCGGATAGCAATAAAATTGGTATAGACCACCAGATGAAGAATACCTCTTAATATTTAATATTTTTATTCTATCTCACAATTGTCAGTGAAAGTTAGATCAACTAAAATTATATTTTATAACAAAAGATTTGATCGAAATACAAAAAATTCGACGTTGAAAAATCTATTAATGAAAATTCTAATAAACAAAATTCTGAGGTACATCAGCACAAATCTCTACCTTCTGAGGTCATATAAGTGCATGTCGGACGAAAGATCTTAATCTAAATCCGATATCAACCAAATACTATTAAATGTACAAATAATTTTTTATAGTAAAACTAAATATAATTTTTTGGCTTCTAAGGGGGTTAGTTTTCTTATTAACTAAAATACATACATTTAAAATAATCAGTTAAAGTTATAGCCTAAGTCGGGTATGAGAAATTGTACCCAAATGGTTGCCCATTGTATGAAAGATCATGTGGGTTATGGGTAATTTCATGAAAATAATATTTCAATTACGTTCAAGTATTTTTGAAATAAAACAGACTAATCAAATCTTTTTAAAAATAAACCAAGCGTGTGCCAATGAAGAAACCAAAATAAACCATCCAACAAACCCACACATTTTAAATCTTTGCAAAACAAAGCAATAGCTAATGTATCTGCTTTTGACGTGTTCGCGTGGTGCCAATACGATCAGACATTGGTCAGTAGGTGGAGAAGCGGCTATTAGTCATGATTTTAAGTTTAAGCAGATGTTGACATATGCAAAATGTTAGAGCAATAGAAGTCTATAGAAAATAAAAAAATTTTCTATATGAATAAAATTTTGACAAAATTTTCTATAGAAATGAAATTTTGACAAAATTTTCTATAGAAATAAAATTTTGACAAAATTTTCTATAGAAATAAAATTTTGACAAAATTTTCTATAGAAATAAAATTTGGACAAAATTTTCTATATAAATAAAATTTCGACAAAATTTTCTATGGAAATAAAATTTTGACAAAATTTTTAGAAGACGAGCTTTGGTAGCTAAAGTTCAATGAATGGCTCAAATGTACACCTTAGAACAATTAGTAGAAAAGGTACATACTTCCTTAATGAGATATTGCATTTATTGCCCCCAGAAATTTCTGGAGAACAAGCTTCCACAACAAATAGTAATAAGGCTCTCCAAAGCAATAGCTCAAGAAATAGATTTGTCATGAGCATTTGCCTATAGGTTCGTTATATTCAGATTTAAGAAAAATTTGAAACACTTATTTGGAAAATACGATTTAAATCAGTCTATGGTTACTGTCATATTGCGCAAGTCAGTTTTGGTGCGCACTGCTAATAGGGGATCCTAAAATACCGCTCTGAAAAGAAGTGGTTTTCAATCAAAAGATTTTAACCTATTTAACACGAATTGTGCTGTAGGTTTTTAACGCTTTTTTGGCTTGCAGTCAATAGCAAATTCTAACGCCATACAATTTCTGAATCTGGGTAAAATATTTTCAGTGTATGTATATTTCAAACATTTATATTTATTTCATTGGTATTACATCATATCGATACCGGCGTTTTTTTTTTATTTTATTCATTATAAGCGAAAAGTCTATATAACCTCCCACTGCCAACGTATATGTATACCAGTTCATTATTTGGCAAAATCGCATAAAAAAATTGTCTGACATGTAGTCTGGCCGGTAATACTTGGCATGGCGGCGTGGGTTTTCCTCAATATATTTTAAGTATATATATAAAAAAAAAACAATTTTGCAAGAATTTAAAAGGTATTTATATGAATATGCCATGGAACATTTAAATTGTGTGATTTAACATTAGATCATTTTGAGCTTGAAAGATAAAGATGATTATTGTACATATATAGAATATATAGAAATTAAATGTTGACAAATTTTTCCATAGAAATAAAATGTTGACAAATTTTTCCATAGAAATAAAATTTTGACAAAATTTTCAATAGGAAAAAAAATTTGGACAAATTTTTCCATAGAAATAAAATTTTGACAACAGTTTCTATAAAAATAAAATTTTGACAAAATTTTCTATAAAAATAAAATTTTGACAAAATTTTCTATAAAAATAAAATTTTGACAAAATTTTCTATAAAAATAAAATTTTGACAAAATTTTCTATAGAAATAAAATTTTGACAAAATTTTCTATAGAAATAAAATTTTGACAAAATTTTCTATAGAAATAAAATTTTGACAAAATTTTCTACAGAAATAAAATTTTCACAAAATTTTCTATAGAAATAAAATTTTCTATAGAAATAAAATTTTGACAAATTTTTCTATAGAAATAAAATTTTAACAAAATTTTCTATAGAAATAAAATTTCAACAAAATTGTATATAGAAATAAAATTTTGACAAAATTTTCTATAGAAATAAAATTTTGACAAAATTTTCTATAGAAATAAAGTTTTGACAAAATTTTCTATAGAAATAAAATTTTGACAAAATTTTCTATAGAAATAAAATTTTGACAAAATTTTCTATAAAAATAAAATTTTAACACAATTTTCTATAGAAATAAAATTTTGACAAAATTTTGTATAGAAATAAAGTTTTGACAAAATTTTCTATAGAAATAAAATTTTGACAAAATTTTCTATAGAAATAAAATTTTGACAAAATTTTCTATAGAAATAAAATTTTGACAAAATTTTCTATAGAAATAAAATTTTGACAAATTTTCTATAGAAATAAAATTTTGACAAATTTTCTATAGAAATAAAATTTTGACAAAATTTTCTATAGAAATAAAATTTTGACAAAATTTTCTATAGAAATAAAATTTTGACTAAATTTTCTATAGAAATAAAAATTTTGACAAAATTTTCTATAGAAATGAAATTTTTACAAAATTTTCTATAGAAATGAAATTTTTACAAAATTTTCTATAGAAATAAAATTTTGACAAAATTTTCTATAGAAATAACATTTTCTATGGAAATAAAATTTTGACAAAATTTTCTATAGAAATAACAATTTCTATGGAAATAAAATTTTGAAAAAAATTTCTATAAGCTAAAAAAAACTCTAACAAAACTGTTGCTTTCAAAGAGAAAATTCAACTCTTCAATCAACGGACACATTACCACATGGCATGTAACTCAACCTTTACTTGTATATTGTTGTCTACAAAACATATTATAATTTTGTGAAATAAATAAAAATTTTGTCATAATTTCGGATAGCACTTTTTTTTAGAAAATAAGATATTTATGTAGTAACTAAATATGTTTACTGTGAAATTTGATGTATTTGCCTTCAAATTAAAAACAAACAAAAAATCGAAAAAAATAAATAAATAAAAAATAACCAATTTTATTCAATGTATATTATGAAAAATTTTAAACAATCTGCTTTATTAGATAACATCATTAGCTTGCCTCAAGCTCTTTTCAAATGAGAGTTAAAATTGCATTACATGTCATACACCTTAACTAAGCCAAACGTACATGTAGATGTATAGTGCACATAGAAGAATTATCTAAATTCCATCACGTTAGATATTTCGTCTTTATAGCAAATTTGTTTTTTTTTTTTAACCGTCATATGCCATAATCCTATGTGACACATACTACAGAAACCTATACATAAATACGGCAATAGTTAATGAAATGTCAGTTTACAGACAGTTATTCTGTAATGCATGCAAATAGCTCAGAGACACATATACTGATTGTCTCCCTTTTTCGCTCTCGCTCACTCTCTCTCATTCACAGCTAATCGCATCGGTCGAAGCTATAAAGTCAATGCTCTTTTTATAAGTATTTATAAAGTGTCTGATACTTTGAATCCATTTAATAGTGACATTTGTAGTATCTTTTATTAAAGAAAACAGCAATGTGTAAACATTGCATGTAGAATACAACAATTGTGACGTACTATAGTTCTATAGAATATATTCATATGTTTGTTTTTGAATATATAGGTGTGTGAAACGCGATGATGTGTTGTGGCATACGTCACCATAACCACTTGCTAGAAAATTTAAACGTCACTCTTTATAATGTATATAAAAATAAAAAAAATACTAAGAGATTATTGGACATTTCTAAGAATAGTTTAATATGGAGATATACACGTGAAAATCTAGTAAATTTTGTCCAAGTTGCTTTGTTATATGAATTTTCGTCAATATTTTATTATTGGATTTTTTATTGGATTTCTTTTTTTTCTATAATTTTGTCAAAATCTTTCTTTGCTATAATTTTGTCAAAATCTCTTTACTATAGGAATTTTCACGAAATTACATCATCTCATAGAAGAAAAAATTTACTAAAAGTAAAGAAAAAAATCATTGGCGCCAAATCATGACCATTTTAACCATATAGTAGTTCATTCTTACTATTTTTGGGAATCGTACGAAAAGTTTCATTTGTTTTAGTTCATTTTGAACTTATGTGTACGGTCATTGAACTTTATACTCACGTTTAGTTCATAAAATTTATGAGACATACTTAAAAAAAAAAAGATTTCATTAAGCTGTGGAAAATTTCGATAAAAATAATAAAATTTAACTACAAGCAAATAATTTTTTTCCAATAAAAATAAGTTAAATTTAGCGTTAGTTTAACTACGGAAATTTTTTTCTGTGTAGAAATTTGAATAAAATGTCTTTGCTATATAGGATTTTTTATCAAAATGTATATTTGTTTTAGATTTGTACAAAATTCTTTACTATTGAAAATTTTGTCGAAATTTTCTTTTTATAGGAAATTTTGTCGAAATCTCCTTTTTATAGAAAATTTTATCTAAATTTCTTTTTATAAGAATTTTTTTCGAAATTTGTTTTTTGTAGGAAATTTTGTCGAAATTTCTTTGTTATAAGATTTTTTTTTTTTCAAATTTCTTTGCTATAGGAATTTTTGGCAAAATTTCTTTGCTATAAAAAATTCTGTCAAAATTTCTTTGTTATCACGCAGAGAAGGAATATGATCACCTCAAACATGTTTCAAGAGCAAAATGTTATTTTTGTATGGTGACCATGTAACATATTTGTCACTAAAATGTTATTTTATCGTCAAATATAACCTGCTTGCCGAAATCAGATACATGATTTCCGAGAAAATAACATGGTTGCGAAAACCATGTTACATGGTCACCACCCAAAAATAACATTTTGCCCTTAAAACATGTTTGACGTGATCATATTCCTTCTCTGGGTGATAAGAATGTGTGCCAAAATTCTTTGCTATTAAAAATTTTGATAAAATTTTGTTAAAATTTTTTGTTATAGGAAATTTTGCCAAAACTCGGTTACTATAAGAAATTTTTTTCAAAATTGCTTTTAGAAAATGTTATCAAAATTACTTTTGTTGTATAAGAATTTTTATCAAAATGTATTTATTATAGATTTTTCCTTTTTGTCAAAATTTCCTTGTTAGAGGAAATTTTGTTAAAATTTCGTATACGAAATTTTATCAAAATTTGTTTGTTAAAGGAAACAATATTTCTTTGCTATATATGAGTTTTATTCAATATTTATTTTTTTAGAAGATTTTACTAAATTTCTTTTTGCTATAGGCAAATTTGTACGAATTTTATTTATAGGAAATTTTTTAAAAATTCAGTTGCTATAGGAATTTTTTTTAAAAATTACTTATAGGAAATTTTCCCGAGAGATCTAATTTGATAAAATTAGATATGAATATATTCGAAAAATGGTAAGATCTAATCACATCTAATTACTATAGAATTAGATCTGATCAGATCTCAATATTGGCCTAGATCTAATGTCTTAGATATCACAATGGACTGAATAGTCTACACACAAAATTGTTTTCTGATTCAATCACGAAATTAATTAATTGATCCAATTAAGTTTTTAATTGGAATGTCTTCAATCGCAGAAATGATATTATCAATTAAAAAAATAATTGAAGGTCAATTAAAAATTAATTGATACTATTAATATTTGTGATTGATTTTTGTTCCAATTAAAAAATTTGTTGAATCAATTAAACTTTTAATTGAATATTTTTTAAAACTCAACTAAAATTTTAATTGGAAATTTTTTTGTGAAAATTTTTTCCGTGTAAGTGAGCCTGAAACTTAATCTGGCTGCCACTTTAACCTTAATGTCTTAGATATGATTATATCTATCCCTTTATATAGTTGGATATGATGTTAGATCTCGTCATATGTGGAATTATATATAATCATATTTAATTCGGTCTCATCGTATCTAGGTAATTTTGCTTAGATATAAAGTGGCCAATTTTGAGATCTAATCATTTTACACGGGTTGTCAATATTACTTTGTTGAATAGGAATTTTTATCAAAATGTATTTGTTATAAATTTTTCCAATTTTTTTAAAATCTGGAAATTGTTATTAATAATTGTTATTTTATTATTTAATATTAATTATTATTATTTTAATATTTTTCTATTACATACAGTACTGAGACCAAGACCTTGAAAATCCATATGGCTTTCTCATCAAATTGTGATATAGCTGTCATATTATTTTACTTAAAAGATGTAAATCTCTTCAAAACACATATATCATAATTATTATCATAGCGTGAAAAAATAAATTTCATCACGATGAAAACAATTGTATACAAACTTATGCATTTTTTTTGTCAAAAAGAAACGTCAAATCCCACTCACATTGACAATGTCATTATTACCAAAGATTGTCATATAAAAAAAATGTCAGTTGACTTTGTAATATATTATCGCAGCTTCAGTGAATAGACAGATATATGATATTGTTTATTATCGCAATGTGATGAAGATGGGAAAAAGGGAAACAAAAGACAAACTCAATGGTATTGTCAACAATGATGAAGTTGTGCAAAAATAAATCCACAAGGGAAATAAAAGATATTAGCATAAAATAAGAAACCTTATTTGTAGTAAGACTTTATATGATGAAAATATATATATATATATATATATATATATATATATATATATATATATATATATATATATATATATATATATATATATATATATATATATATATATATATATATATATATATATATATATATATATATATATATATATATATATATATATATATATATATATATATATATATACATATATATATATATATATATATATATATATATATATATATATATATATATATATATATATATATATATATATATATATATATATATATATATATATATATATATATATATATATATATATATATATATATATATATATATATATATATATATATATATATATATATATATATATATATATATATATATATATATATATATATATATATATATATATATATATATATATATATATATATATATATATATATATATATATATATATATATATATATATATATATATATATATATATATAATTAATGAATGAATTAAAAAAAATATACGTTATATAAAGTACTACAACGACAATTGTAATAAATCAAATGAAATATCGTAAATGAATGCATCGATGCAAACATCGATTAGGAAGATATAGTTGGTTATCTATTTAACCCTTTGATATCGTAATAAATGACCTAATTTCAATTAGAATTTATGGAAATTAATACATAGTACGATTTAACTATTTCTGTTTGTCTGACTGCAGTTACAGTTTTGCAAAAGTAAGACGTAGCTTACGTATGGTTAACTAATTTATCCAATAGAAAACCTATTTAAGCAAAGAATCGACAATAAGAATCGGCCGATTTTTGTTTCGCCAAAAAAAAAAAAACGCTTCGGTCCAGCTCTAATCCTTATGTTCAATATTCTTTATTTATTTATTCTATATTTATTAGTTCTATTTAAAAAAAAAATCTCAAAATACACCAATTATAATACAATAAAATTTGTTTACATTTTTATTTAAAACAAAAACCAAAACCACACACAACATTTTGATGCCAAAGTGTTTAACACAAAAATATAGCATCAAATGCAAACAGCTGTTGAAATTTGATTTTTTTTCTCAGCCTATGAAACTATCAAGCACATCCAAGGCAACAGATGTTACGATTGTATCGAATTGCAATGTAGACTAACAATAGGGGGTGTAGAGGGGGAATTAAAAAAAAAACTTATTCAACTCGGTCACAGTTATTGCATACACGAATAGCAAGAAGAAATATGCAACCATGTCAGATTAACACGTCAAGAAATACAAAGAGGCGAAATTTTCTATAGAAATAGAATTTCGACCAACTTTTCTACAGAAATAAAATTTTGACAAAATCTTCTACAGAAATAAAATTTTGACAACATTTTCTATAGAAATAAAATTTTGACAGAATTTTTTATAGAAATAAAACTTTCTGCTAAATTTGCTATAAAAAAAAACTTTTAATAAAAAATTCTATAGAAATAAACTTTTAATAAAAAATTCTATAGAAATAAAATTTTGACAAAATTTTCTACAGAAATAAAATTTTTCCAAAATATTCTATACAAATAAAATTTTAACAAAATTTTCTATAGAAATAAAATGTTGGCAAAATTTCGTATAGAAATCAAATTTTGACAAAATTTTCTATAGACATAAAACTTTGTGCAAAATTTGCTATAGAAATAAACTTTTAATAAAATATTCTATAGAAATAAATTTTCACAAAATTTTCTATAGAAATAAAATTTTGCCAAAATATTCTATAGGAATAAAATGTTGACAAAATTTTCTATAGAAATAAAATTTTGCCAAAATTTTCTATAGAAAAAAATGTTGCAACATTTTCTATAGAAATAAAATTTTGCATATAGAAATAAAATCTTTCTATAGAAATAAAATTTTGCAACATTTTCCATAGAAATACAATTTTGACACAATTTTCAATAGAAAAAAATTTTGCAACATTTTCTATAGAAATAAAATTTTGGCGGAAATTTCTATAGAAAAAATTTGACACAATTTTCTATAGAAAAAAATTTGACAAAATTTTCTATAGAAATAAAATTTTGACAAAATTTTCTATAGAAATAAAATTTCGCCAAAATATTCTATAGAAATAAAATTTTGACGAAACTTTCTATAGAAATAAAATTTTGACAACTTTTTCTATAGAAATAAAATTTTGACAAAATTTTCTATAATAATAAAATTTTGACAAAATTTTCTATAGAAATAAAATTTTGACAAAATTTTCTATAGAAACAAAATTTTGACAGAATTTTCTATAGAAATAAAATTTTGGCAAAATTTTCTATAAAAATAAAATTTTGGCAAAATTTTCTTTGTAAATAACATTTTGGCAAAATTTTCTATAGAAATAAAATTTTGACAAATCTTTTATAAAATAAAATTTTGGCAAAATTTTCTATAGAAATAAAATTTTGCCAAAATTTTCAATAAAAATAAAATTTCGGCAAAATATTCTATAGAAATAAAATTGTAATTCGTTTTTTTTTGTTATTGTTTGTTTTCTTCTTTAATCATTGATGTTGTTTTTGATTTCAAACTTATTTCGGCAAAGCCCTATAGACTGCACGATGGTTGGATGGACGCACGTTTCGGAATTACCACATCCCTCATAAAAAAAATTGAACAAAATTTTCTATAGAAATAAAATTTTGGCAAAATTTTCTATAGAAATAAAATTTTGACGAAATTTGCTATAGAAATAAAATTTTGACGAAATTTTCTAAGAAATAAAATTTTGACAAAATTTTCTATAGAAATAACATTTAGTGCAAAAAATTTTTTTATAAATAAAATTTTGGCAATATTTTCTATAGAAATTAAATTTGACAAAATTTTCTACAGAAATAAAATTTGACAAAATTTTCTATAGAAATTAAATTTTGACAAATCTTTTATAAAATAAAATTTTGGCAAAATTTTCTATAGAAATAAAATGTTGGCAAAATTTTCTATAATTTTTCTTTTCAATGACTCTATTAATCATGTTTCTTAATCTAAATCTGTCCATAAAGCTCGATTTTCTTGGTTTTCTTCTTTAATCATTGTTGTTTTTGATTTCAGCTTAAAACCAGGCATTGACTAAACTACAAGTGTAGCTTAAATAACAGAGGGAAATACTGTTTGTCAAATTTATTTGGGCAAAGCCCTATAGACTGCAAGATGGTTGGATGGACGCACGTTTCGGAATTACCACATTCCTCATCCAAAAACAAAAAATTGACAAAATTTTCTATAGAAATAAAATTTCGCCAAAGTATTCTATAGAAATAAAATTTTGACGAAATTTTCTAAGAAATAAAATTCTGACAAAATTTTCTATAGAAATAACATTTTGTGCAAATTTTTTTTTATAAATAAAATTTTGGCAAATTTTTCTACAGAAATGACATTTTGGCAAAATTTTCGATAGAAATAAAATTTGATAAATCTTTTATAAAATAAAATTTTGGCAAAATTTTCGTTTTTGTTTTGTTATTGTTGGTTTTCTTCTTTAATCATTGTTGTTGTTTTTGATTTCAGCTTAAAACCATGCATAGACTAAACCTACAAGTATAGCTTAAACAACAGAGGAAAATACTGTTTGTCAAATTTATTTGGGCAAAGCCCTATAGACTGCAAGATTGTTGGATGGACGCACGTTTCGGAATTACCACATTCCTCATCAAAAAAAAAATTTAACAAAATTTTCTATAGAAATAAAATTTTGGCAAATTTTTCTATAGAAATAAAATTTTGGCAAACTTTGCGCAAAATTTTCTATAAAAATAACATTTTAGCAAAATTTTCTATAGAATTAAAATTTTGACAAAATTTTTTATAGAAATACCATTTTGACAAAATTTTCTCCAGAAATAAAATTTTGACAAATTTTTCTATAAAAATAAAATGTTGTCAAAATTTTCTATAGAAATTAAATTTTGGCAATATTTTCTATAGAAATAAAATTTTGACAAAATTTTCTATAGAAATAAAATTTTGACAAAATTTTCTAGACAAATAGAATTTTGGCAAAAATTTCTATAGAAATAAAATTTTCTGCAAAATTTTCTTTATATTTAAATTAAAATTTTGACAAATTTTTTATAGAAATAAAATTTTATCAAATTTTTCTATAGAAATAAAATTTTGGCAAATTTTTCTATAGAAATAAAATTTTTCTATAAAAATAAAATTTTCACAAAATTTTCTATAAAAATAAAATTTTCACAAAATTTGCTATAAAAATTTTCACAAAATGTTCCATAAAACTAAAATTTTGGCAAAATTTTCTATAGAAGACTTTTTTGTTTGGTAGGTTTTTGGTAGAATTGTTTCCAAATTTTGGTAGATATTTTTTGGCTTGAATGGCAACCGTGCATGTAAGACATATGATAAGTTTAAGATATTTTTAAGGGTATAAGAGCTGTTATTGTCCATTTCTATTGAGCGAAGAAAAACTGTTGACACATTTCTATATATAGATTTTTTCATATTTATGCAATATACATATGTTGATGCAGATAAACATTTATTTTTTGCAATAGCTCACATTAAGTACACAATACTCTCATATATTTCCATGATGGCGATGACGCCAACTCATCTTTATTAAGACAACAACTCAAATAGACTTGTACCCCCCACCAAACCACTTGCTGAAGATGCAAAATCTAGGAAAATAAGAAAATAAGAGAGAAAAATTAAATGCCAGACATTTTGAGATACATTTCATATACAGTGAGGTGAGGTGAAATGTTTTATTCTTAAATAAAAAATGGATTGAAATTAAACTGAATCGACTTGAATTAAACTTTTTGAAGAAATCATAATGGAAATTCGTCCTTCACACAAACAAGAAGAGATTCGATAATTTGTTTTCGAAAGATAAATAATTGCGCAATAAAATCATGGATGCTCGATACGGCAAATTTTTCATCCATTGTCTACTAGCTAAAATTGGTAGGTCCAGGTCCTCCGAAAACGTATATCACTTAGGATAAAAGAAGTATTACCTGAACTT
This sequence comes from Haematobia irritans, assembly GCF_050003625.1. NCBI lineage: Eukaryota > Metazoa > Arthropoda > Insecta > Diptera > Muscidae > Haematobia > Haematobia irritans. The sequence continues at coordinate 9,971,799 of NC_134398.1, forward strand.
GATCGTCGATTGAGATAAGGTCGCCAATTGATATAGCTGATAGGGATTTGCTCATATTTTATACGACGTGTGATGCCTTTGCATATTTCAAAGCAATGTTTAATGCTGTCGTGTTTGCTGTAAGTGCATGGAGCATGGATGCAAAAATACAATAAAATCAAGTGGGTTTGGATCACGGTTGCCACTCAAGCCAAAAATAATCCACCAAAATTTGGAGAAAATTCTACCAAAAACTACCAAACAAAAAATGTGGAAATTTTATTTTTATAGAAAATTTTGTCGAAATTTTATTTGTATAGAATATTTTGAAAAATTTTATTTCTATAGAAATTTTTCTCAAAATTTTATTTGTATAGTAAATTTTCTCAACATTTTATTGCTATAAAAATTTTGTTAAAATTTTATTTCTATAGAAAAGTTTGTCAAAATTTTATTTCAATGGAAAATTTTGTCAAAATTTTATTTCTATAGAAAATTTTGTCACAATTTTATTTCTATAGAAAATTTTGTCAAAATTTTATTTCTATAGAAAATTTTGTCAAAAATTTATTTTGATAGAAAATTTTTTCATTATTTCTATAGAAAATTGTGTTAAAATTTTATTTTTATAGAAAATTCTGTCAAAATTTTATTTCTATAGAAAATTGTGTTAAAATTTTATTTTTATAGAAAATTGTGTTAAAATTTTATTTCTATAGAAAATTTTGTCAAAACTTTATTTCTATAGAAAATTTTGTCAAAATTTTATTTCTATAGAAAATTTTGTCAAAATTTTATTTCTATAGAAAATTGTATTAAAATTTTATTTTTATAGAAAATTCTGTCAAAATTTTATTTCTATAGATATTTGTGTTAAAATTTTATTTTTATAGAAAATTGTGTTAAAATTTTATTTCTATAGAAAATTTTGTCAAAATTTTATTTCTATAGAAAATTCTGTCAAAATTTTATTTCTATAGAAATTTGTGTTAAAATTTTATTTTTATAGAAAATTGTGTTAAAATTTTATTTTTATAGAAAATTGTGTTAACATTTTATTTTCATAGAAAATTTTGTCAAAATTTTATTTCTGTAGAAAATGTTGTCAAAATTTTATTTCTATAGAAAATTTTGCCAAAATTTTAATTTTATAGCAAATTTTGCCAAAATTTTAATTCTATAGAAAATTTTGTCAAAAAGAAAAATTTGTGGAAATTTTATTTCTATAGAAAATTTTGTCGACATTTTATTTCTTAGAAAAATTTGTCGAAATTTTTTTCTATATAGAAAATTTGGCGAAATTTAATTTCATAGAAAATTTTGTCGATTTTTTTTTCTATATAGAAAATTTTGCAAAATCTACCAAAACATCAAGAATTCTACCAATCTACCAAACAGTAAAAATTCTACCATTTTTAGAAGAATTCTAACAACTGTGGCAACCGTGGTTTGGATGTGACTTTTTCCTCATAGTCTACCAGCGTGAAAAATACCAAATGAGTACGGTTTGGATGCTCGAAACGATGAATTTTACCTTCAATGTCGATAAGCTAAAACTAGTAGGTCCAGGCCCTCCATTTGGGATAAAGTTACAAAATAATTGTTCTGATATTTTTAGACAGAGATAGGTGTTGCCAGTATTCCGGAATTTTCCCCAAATTGGGGATATTTTTTCGTGGACGGGTACATGGGGATTTGGTGGATAATTTCCATAAATTTGGCAATTTTTTTTAAAATCCGTTCATTATAATAAATAAGGTTTGTAATAATGATTGTCATGAAATTCTGTTATTGCAACATTATACAAGATACAAAAAGAGTGCAAAAGAAGCTTTTAGGCTGGAAACGGAAACCGGATTTTATTTTGGGGACCCAAGTGCTAATTTATAATTGTAATCATCTAGTTTAAGACATTGTGAAATCATTTCGTCAGGACTCGGGCCTAAATTTTACTCTCTCATCAGTGTTCGTCACTGATTTGGATAATACCATGTATGTCGGAAATGAGCATTTTTTTCATGTAACACCCACTTACCACACTTTTGATATCTTCCCCATAGCTTTTAAACGGTCAAAAATTTTTGTTGTGCAACATTTAATATTGCTGCCATTTGCTTTTGACCCAAAGTGCCATCTCCATCCAAGTCGACGTCTTCTAACTTTTTGGTGGTCTTCCACGTTCCTCATTTCTCATATCAAAATCATTATTTCTGAACCGTTGAAACCATCGTTTGCAAAATTCGACATTTTTAACACGATGAAAAAATATGATGTTGTCTGTTCAATGATTTGATGTATAGTAAATATTTTTCATAGATGTTATAGCAAAACAAACAAAAAATTAATAAGGGCTCGTTCACAACAAATGTTCTCTATCGAGATATTTGTATCTTGACGCTCACTTCATACCGGGTATATCCCATAAATATAGAAATAATGAAGATGGTTCATCTTCATATTTATTTACCGCCCAATTTTATTATTTGGGTATATAGAAATAAATTTTCGTCCATAAATACATGTGGTGACCGATCTGCCATTTTCATTTTTCGAACATTTGAAAGACAATCACTGGTCTCCTGGTTTTGTGTTTCGAAATCTTGATTTTATTAAAGCTCGCGAGCTGGTAAATTTTATATTTTTTCAATTTTTGAATTATTACCGATATTCTACCACAGATCCTATTTCTTTATTTATTTTTTCATAAATACTTGTGAAAACTTTATTGGGAAACTTTGTGAGGAATTTTATTTGGGGATTTTTGGCGACGAAAGCATTCAAATTTGGGGAGAAGAGCCAGAAAAATACTGGAACAAAAATAATTTTTTTAAATTATTTTTGTTCCACCCTATTAAATCTCATTTATGATATGACAAATGCAAGACATATCCAAGAGGAGAAATGTGGTATGAGTATGGAGGTTTGTCTGGACGCCCATGTGAAGAGATATATAACAACAATAACAATAACTGATTATTAACACACTCTAAGAAATGAAACGTTTATCTAATTATAAGCTAATAATGCATAATTAATGCATATAACTTAATTAGTATAATATACATATTAGAACCTTTATTCCACAAAGTGCTAAATTGACTGATTTTGGGTATATCAATATGCAATCGATATTAAAAAAAAAGTCAGACAAAGAATGACATAAATATGGCAAAGGATATTAAAACAGTCCAAAAACGTCATGATTCACTAAATGCCATATAAAATTGTTAAACACAAAATTTTTGTTTTCCTCCAATCTGCAAAACAATTGTCTCTTCTGGCAAATTATAATTTCCGATTTAGCATATTATGGTTTGGAGGTAGCGGAATACGTATGAGTACATGAGGTTGTGGGTATATGCCTATTACCATAAACTTGTTTGTTGACATTTCAATTCGACCTACACAAATAGACAGAAATAATTGACTTCTATTTTGCATACACATCCATAATTAGCATTATCATTGCTTGCCTCATGAATCATAGGAAGCATGAAGATTGTAAAAATAAAAGTAAATCAAATTAAAAAAATCCATACAACCTGTTTTGAGGTAATTTAATTTTTAATTCATTTTTTTAATGTTTTGGATTTTATATTGATGTATTTTAGGATTGACATACAAAATTTATGGAATTCAATTACATGACGGGTTTTTAGTAGTTTTTTCCACTCACTCCAAACAAAAACAAAAAAGCCTGACCTATGCCAATAACCGCAAACGAAATTACATGAAGTTTTTGAGACGACATTACAATATTATTAAATATTTGCTTGGCTTGAACTACATTGTAAAATAATGCTGCGAGGATTCTCCGATAAGTACTTGTGGTGATTACGATTATAATAAAAAGTGAAACATTCTCGAAATTGAGAGACTATCATATTGGTCTGATTACTCTGCGATAAGATGAGCTATAACCACGTTTCCCACCGTTGGTAGAATTCTACAAAAAATGGTCGACTTTTTACTGTTTGCTAGATTAGTAGAATTCTTGATGTTTTGGTAGATTTTGCAATTTTTCTATAGCAATAAAATTTTGACAAAATTTTCTGTAGAAATCCGATTTTGACCACATTTTATATAGAAAAAAAATTTTGACAAAATTTTCTATAGAAATCCGATTTTGACCACATTTTATATAGAAAAAAAATTTTGACAAAATTTTCTATAGAAATAAAATT